>NW_022060102.1:0-80019 GCF_007399415.2 Gopherus evgoodei
CTTCTCCTATATGGCAGTTTTCCTTTAATCCCCCTTTCCACTAGTGAACCCTTGAGTGCAGTTGTGGCTAGGGATTAGATCAGGGGTGGGCAAATTTTTTGGCCCGAGGGCCACATCTGGGTATGGAAATTGTATGGGGCCATGAATGCTCACAAAATTGGGGGCTGGGGTATGGGAGGGGGTGAGGGCTCTTCCTTTGGTTGTGGCCTCTGGGGTGGAGCCAGAAATGAGTTCAGGGTGTGGGAGAGGGCTCCAGGCTTGGAGAGGGCATTGGGGTGGGGCTAGGGATGAGGGGTTGGCGGTGCAGAAGGGTGCTCCGGGCTAGGACTGAGGTGTTCAGAGGTTGGGAGGGGGATCAGGGCTGGGGCAGGGTGTTGGGGTAAGGGAGGGGGTCAGGCTCCGGTTGTCGCTTACCTCAAATAGCTCCTGGAAGCAGCGGCATGTCCTCGCTCCGGCTCCTACACGGAGCCATGGCCAGGCAGCTCCCAGACAATGGGAACTGTGGAGGTGGTGCTTGGAGTGGGGGAAGTGTGTGGAGCCCCTGGCTGCCCCCATACGTAGGAGCTGGCTGGGGGACATGGCAGTGCTCTCAGGAGCCGCACAGAGCCACAGCACACGCGGAGCAGGGTAAGCCCCCAACCCGCTCCCCAGCTGGAGTGTCGGAATGTGGCAAGCCCTAGAACCTGCTCCCCAGTGGGAGCTCAAGGGCTGGATTAAAATGTCTGAAGGGCTGGATGCAGCCCACCGGCTGTAGTTTGCCCACCCCGGATTAGATAGAGTCCTGGATCAGAATTTCTGTAAAATAACAGAGATGAGGTTCCTATTAAAAAATAGCTATTTTTCTGCAGCCATTTCACATTCAACACTGATTTCATCCTACACACAGTTATATCACCCACAAATGGTGAGTTCAACAAAAACACCACTTCTGTTTCCTCCACATCTACATCATTATGGACAGTGTCATGGGGTTGATACATCCTGTCACAGGATGTATGGCCATGTATGGAAGAAGGCAGGGAATTGAGGGGGGAAGAAATCTGTCCCCTGGGTAAAGACAGCTTGTCTTCAGGTGGTGACTCCATCCAGTGGTGGGTGCAGTGTGGGGAAGAGGGACCTGGGACCACCCTACTCCACGAGGTCCTGACCCAGGGTCTTGAGGAACCAACACTCCTGTGTCCAGGCTTGATCTCTCACTGCAACAGTCCCGTTCCCTCAGTCACTTCCCACCCTTATGTTCAGAGTTGGTAATGTCCTGGAATCCAGCATCGCATCCTTGGTGGTCAACTGGGTGTCTGCAGGAGCCTCAGGGTGGCTGGAAGGTGCAGCCTGGGGGTCCAGCAGCTTCCTGACAGGAGCCAACAACACAGGTTTGTTCTCCTCCTCAGTCCACCCAGGCTGAGCTGAGCTGCTCCCTTTTACACTCCGTCTCCAGTTGGAGCATGCCCAGAGAGGGTGAGGGGGTGTGGCCTCTTCAGCCCACAAGATGCAGTTAACCCTAGCAGTGCCAGTGCAGGGTTGATGCACCTCATCACAGACAGCATTTCCCAAATTTGGGGATTAGCTAGGAGATCTCTTCAGGAGTAACCTCCTGTAGGGACTGGGTCACAAATGCTTTGAGAACCAAATACCTGGGCGTTTTCCTAGTTCCACGTCACTTGCTGTGGAATTCTATCCCTGGAGCATCTGAGACAATATTGACTTAAAGAACGGAACGATCCTGTGACCATGTGCATTTACTTCCATCAGTTACATGGTTTGGGGTCTGCAGCTGTTCACCTTTTCAGAGTGGAGGTTTAAACACACTGCAGTTTCTTTGATAATACGTCCAATAGCTTGGAGTATTCTCTCCTGTTAACTGAACTGTATTTGAATTTTCTCCATATCACCATGCAGGGATGGGGGGGAAATAAACCTGAAATAAAGAATAATGGTCATTTGTCTGAAATTTCCCAATAAATCTGAGTTACAATCTGTCAAACAAAACTAAAAAGGAGTTATATGACCAAGGAGCCTTCATGAAGGATAGAAAACCCATATCACAGAGAGGTAGAAGACACTTTCATTTGAAGTGAAATTCCAAAGTAGGTTACATCTGATAACTCAGATTCAGGATGAGAGATTCTCCCATAAAACCTGCTTCACTCAGTGCTGTCTCATTAGTGTTATTTACAAAAGTTTTAGCATCTTCATAAAGTGGGGGGAAAAACAGACGACCTTCACAGAAATGGCTTTGCCAATAGAGGGAAAAGGGGATTTGAACAGTGCTTGGGATCCATTTGAAATCCCCTTCCAGGTCTGTGACACTTTCATTGCCTGCCAGAGTGACTCTGATTTAGGATCAAAGACGTCCAAGCACCATTCCCAAGCATGGACAGCCAAGAACATGACCTCACCAGACACGTTGGGAAGTGAAGGAATACGAAGGGGTGAACTCTGCATGGCTCAGACACAAGGTAACAGTTCTGGGGTGATGGGGAAGGATGGAATCTCTGAGTCGCCCCATCTCCTTCCAGTGTCTCAGAGCCTGAAATGACCCTTATTTCCCTGACACTGCTCCAGCTCTTCATCATATTTAAATATATTTTACATGAGAAAAAAGTCAACAAAATAACTGCTGTTCTGCACAATGCAGGGTAATGTGAGAACAACTGGGAATGAGACAATCTGTCCTCAAAGAGGAACTTGGTGTCTCTAACAATAACTTTGCACTGAGAGGAGGAGTATAAATGTGAATATCCAGGTTTGTTCAGACAAGGAAATGTGACGGTGGTTAGGTCAGATCAGGAGGAAATGTGCTAGATAACCCCACCCACTATCCATGGCCCATGTCTTTACTGCAAAAATAGCTGTCTTTTTACATCAGGAAAGTGAACTCAAGCTAGCTAACTCCATGGCAACCACAGTGATGAGGCCCAGGTAGATTTTATCTCAACGTAGCTAGTTGAAGACACCCCCCATCTCCCCCACTTGGGGTGATTACATTCCTGTTAGAAAGGACACACTCCCATGACTCGCGGGACAATGGAGTTGATAGAAAGGACCACAGGATCCACCCCAAAGACGGACGAGCTTCAAAAGTGGGCAACTCGTGTGGGAGCTGAGGGACCTCAATGTGCAAAAGATGCAAACAGCCTTAACACTCACTACCTGGGAACTGTCAAAAGAATTGAAGAAAAAAATCTTCTGACAGCTCTAGAGAAGGTTTTTATGAAGTTTATCTCCTTTACGGATTCTCTGGTGTTTAGAAAGGCCTGAACTACAAGTGAAGCTTTTCCCACACTCGCACCATTCGTAGGGTCTCTGCCCCGTGTGGATTCTGTAACGTGTAATAAGGGTTGAGTTCTGAGAGAAGCTTTTCCAGCACTCACTGCATTCATAGGGTTTCTCTCCCATGTGGACTCCCTGGTGAGAGATAGGGGAGGAGAAACGAGTGAAACGTTTCTTGCACTCACGGCATTCATAGGGTCTCTCTCCTCTGTGTATTTGCTGATGCCTACTAAGGGCAGAGGTACGATTGAAGCTTTTCCCACACTCACAGCATTTGTAGGGTCTCTCTTTTGTGTGGATTATCTCATGTCGAATAAGGGCTGAGTGGTAATTGAAGTTTTTCCCACACTCACTACACGTATTCTCTCGCTCTTCCGTGAGGATTCTCTCCTGGGATATAGTTTCCTTGAGGTCCCTGTGAGTTCCCTGACAATTAATAGGTTGATCCACTCTCTCCTCTGAGTGGTTTCCCTGCTCTCTCTCTGGACTGTGGTAACTTTCATCAGCTTTTCCCTGCTCACGGGGCTGGACACATTCCCTTTGGATCTTCGCAGTAATTCCCCATGTGTTTCGGCGAGCTAAGCATCTTCCTGGTGAGGATTCTGCTCCTTGCTCTCCCTCACCACCCCATCACCTGCTAGAAGTGAGGAGAAATCTCAGAATTGGGGATGGAAAGGCAGAGAGCAAACCCAAGTAAGTGCTGGAGAGACAGAAAATAAAAATCAGGGACTGAATTCCTCCAAACTCATCTCCATAGGGAAGAGTGGAGGGGATCAATTCTGCTCCACACCCAGGACTGGCCTTTAGGGTGGGCCATACACGTGCCCCACCCAAGGGGATGCCGGGCTCAGGGTTTGGATTCCCATCCGACCTGCTGCTGAGAGGCTCGCTGGGCTGATGAAAAAGGCACAGGGAGGCAGATAAGCAGCTGCGTGGGGGAGTGGGAGAGACCTGAGCTGCAGGGGGCAGTTGGACGACCAGCTGTCAGAGCCAGGTGACTGCTCCAGAGCAGAGAGGCCCCTCCTCCACCCTGCTCCACACACACAGTCCTTCACACACTCCCATCAACATACACACACTCCTTCATATCATTCCCTCAACACACACATACAGTCCCCCCAACACACACACCAGGTCTCCCTGCATCCAGGTCACCTCCCCACCTGGGCTATGCTGAGAAATCAGGAGCAGCTGCTCTCCTGCTCTCCCCTTACACAGCCTGCAGGGAAAGTGACCTGGATGTAGGAAGCCCTGACGTCGCTCCTTGCTCCCCTCTCCCAGCCCCGCAGGGCTACGTAGAGCGGAGGAAGCAGCAGTCCAGTGGGGGAGCGAGCAGCAATGCCTGCTGCTTTGTGCATCTAGGTCAGGTACCCAAGGGGGTGCAGGAGGATGCAAGGGTTAGGGGCAAAGGGGGCACACTGCAGGGGTTGAGGGCTCAGGAAGAGGCAGGTGTTGAGGTGCAGGGGGCAGGGTTTGGGGTGAAAGGGGTATGCACCACACAGGGGTTCAGGGTGCAGGAGGGAGGTGCAGGGGGTATGAGTGAAGGAGGCACAGTCCTGGGATTAGGGGCACAGGAGGGAGGGGAAGGGGTTTGGGTGAAAGGGCACAGTGCAGGGCTTAGGGGCACAGGAGGGGGCAAGTGTTGGGAGGGGCTGGAGGGGGCAGAAGTTAGGAGTGAAGGGGGAGCAGGTATTTGGAGCGAAGGGGGCACAGTGCAGGGGCTGGGGGGAAGGGAGGGTGGGGAGCCTGGTGAGCCCATGGGGGACAGAGGGAATGGGGGGGGTGCCATGCCCATGGGAGCCAGAGGCACCAAAATGCATGTTGGTGCCATTTCCCTAAGGCCAGCCCTGCCCACATCCCATCCAAACGCTCAGTCGGAAGGGAGGCAGCTCCAGCCAAGCTGTCAATCACCATCTGTAGGAAGCCAGGAGTGAGATCTGCTGGGGACTGTCCTGAGCTCACAGAGTCTGTGTGGGGAATCCCAGCTGGTTCTCTCACGCACTTACAGTTTCTGGGTTGGTTTAATGTTTCCTCACCCATCCAGGGACTTCTCAGGATCTCGCTTTCCTCTGAATCCTGGAGATCCAGGACCCACGGCTCTTCCCCTCCTTCCAGCTGGGAGATCACAGAGGGTTTGGAAACTGGAAACCCTGCTCAAGGGAAAGAAAACAAGGGAGGCAGGAGAGTACTTTGCCCACCTCTGGTATAGATGGTAACTAAACAAACCTCTGCGAACCAGGAAATGAGAAGTTAATGTAAATGCCCCCCCCTTCAATGCAACCTTAACTTTGCCCCCAACTCTTAACCCTGCAGCTGGCAAGAATCACTGAGGATGGTTCTGTGTGGGCCATGCAAAGGTTAACAAACTGCCACAGGGACTCAGGTATTCAGCTCAATGCAGCGGTAACGGGATGAATTCTATGATCTGTGGTATAAAGGACGTCAGAGTACATGAGCTAATAATAGTCACATCTGGCCTTCAAAGCTACGAACCTATAATTGATCCGAGGAAAGACTAAGAGAACATGTCACTGTCTGTGCTGTGTTCACAGATGGGAATCCCAGCATCTATCCGCATGCCTCCAGCTGCGTGCACTGGGCCAGCTGTAGCTGTGACTGGCTGATGGAGGGATGGGTTGGAGCAGCTGGGCAGAGCTGTGCCTGTGCTACGCAGAGAGGCGCATGTGAAACTAGGGGGGCCAATTCTGCCTCATTTCCATGCTGAGTGTTGTAGGCTTTGTCAGCAAAGGTGCCCAAGGGTGTGTTTTTGCCATGGGGATTGTCAGCACCCTGGTGGCGTATGTTCGAGTGACCTGTGGGGCTTAGTGAGGGGTAAGTGAAGGCAGTGACTCACAAGGAAAACTCAGGTTGAGGGCAAAGGGGTGGTAACACTTTGCAAGTCTCAGCTGGTCTGTGTGCAGGAGGTTCAGTACTGGAGAGCAGCCCAGGGGGAGGAAGCTTCTGTTTGCTATGATGGAAATGAACCCAATTATCTTAGCAAAGGGAAGTTGTGAGACTTTCTGCTGGACTGCTCTGTTCCCAGAGCGCTCTGTAACAGGGGAGGGGAGAGGGCTAGTGTGTGTGTCACTGGCATGTCGGGGTGCTGCTGAAACCAGACAGAGCAGAGGTGGCATTGTGGGAGTGGCGTGACCCTTAACTTTTCATTTCCCCTTCTAAGAACCGAGGGGACGGGAATCCTTACCCAGTGAGGTCACATTCTCATACTTCTCCTGCATGATGTCTCTGTAAAGGGCTCTCCGAGTGGGGTCCAGCTGAGCCCCCTCTTCCCTGTTGAAATACACAGCCACCTCCTCAAAGGTCACCGGCCCTGAAAGAGCAAGAGTCCAACACTCAGTACCTGCTGCCCCACTCACAGCCCCACTATTCATGGGGGAAAGCAGCCAATCAAATGGAAGCTCTGAGAGAGAAACAGTCGGCAGAGTCCTATCCCCACACTGCTGAGAGCAGCCGGGGCACCACGGTGAGAGAACAAAGAGAGACCCCTTGTCTCTGCCTGCAGATCCATCACACACCTACTAGCCAGGGGCTGATACAACCCCATGGTAGGAACCCAACACCCTCCCCACTGCCAGCAGCTGGATGTGAGGGGCTGGGACATCTTCCCTACACCTCCCTGGTGGGTGCCCCCTTTCCATGTCACACCAGCCCCTGGCTAGCAGGCTGAGGGCTCAGCACTGGAAGTCTGGTCAGTTTTCCCAGCCCTGCCCAGGGGGTTGGTTTGTCTGTTTCCTGTTTCACAAATTAGGGAATTTTCTTCCCCAACACCCAAGTGTTTGTTCTGAGGATCCAGGCCCATGTTAACAAGTCCCAGCAGGTTTGTCACACTCTGTCCCCCTCTCTTTCCTCACCCAGGGTATTCCCTGCCCCCTCCAGCCCTAACTCCATGTAACGACGGAAACAGTGACCGCTCCAGATTCCCGACTTTGGCTGCACCGAGCATGCGCAGATGAACTGAGCATGCGCAATAACCTTTGCTGTCGCCGCTGCCCTCTCTGCCCTCACTTCTGCGTACGATTTGCTGCCTCCTCTTTGGGGGGGTTTAAAAGCACCAAGGGGGGCAAATCGCAGCGGGGGGACTGCCAGGGTCTGAGCAGGGGGCAAAAATTTACTGGCCAGGGGGGATCAAACTGCTGTAGGTAGCGGCGGGAGGGGGCTGAAGGGGGAAAATCGGGGGTGGGGGTGGTAGCCGGGGTTAAGCCCGCGGGGGGGGGAGACGCTGCCAGACCCTGTGCGAGGACAAACCCCCCGTTTAGGGAGGGGAGGGGGGGAAACAGCGACCCCTGGGGATGAGCCATCCGCTGTGCTCGGAAATCTGGGGGTGTCGGGGTTGTGGGGGGGGGCAGAGGCTGTTTTCGTTCTGCTCCCAGGACGCTGCATGTCAGCCCCGGAGCAGGGGGCGGGTTCCTGGGGCTGGGTCTTAAAGGCACAGACCTCCCAATTCCTACATTGTCAAAGCTTAGACACCGCAGCTCCTCTTTGTCTCACACAAGTGTTGCAGGGCTGTTACTGCTCCAGCCAGGAGGCTGAATGCGGTGAAATATAGTACAGACCCCCCCTCCCTCCCTCAAACTCCGCCTCTCACGCTTTGACTTTGTAAAAGTGTCTCTGTCACTTTCTATGTCTATATGAAATCACTGCAGCTTCTTTCTCTTATACAACGTGCTGAGTTGCTAACTCCCTCCCAGAGCCCACGTGTCTGCACCCCCTGCTATACCCCAGGTCAGAGCCTGCCCCCCTCACTCAAGCACCCAGCCCAGTACAAGGGCACTGTTTACAACCCGGGAGCTCCGAGACTGGCACTGTCCAGCCCAGCCCTGTGCTGCCATCCTGCTTCTTCCCCTTCGGTGTGGGCCCATGCTGCACCATGCTACCCCCCTGCCCAACACCCCTCTGGTTCCCTACGCCCAGTGCCACACCACCCAGAGGCCCCTCCACACACTCCTGCCCAGCACCCTTTGACTCCCTACGCCCAGTACCACACCACCCAGAGACCCCCCCACACACTCCTGCCCAACACCCCTCTGGTTCCCTACGCCCAGTGCCACACCACCCAGAGACCCCTCCACACACTCCTGCCCAGCACCCCTCTGACTCCCTACGCCCAGTGCCACACCACCCAGAGACCCCCACACACACACCTCTGCCCAGCACCCCTCTGACTCCCTACGCCCAGTGCCACACCACCCAGAGACCCCCACACACACACCTCTGCCCAGCACCCCTCTGACTCCCTACGCCCAGTACCACACCACCCAGAGACCCCCCCACACTCCTGCCCAGCACCCCTCTGACTACCTACACCCAGTGCCACACCACCCAGAGACCCCCACACACACACCCCTGCCCAGCACCCCTCTGACTCCCTACGCCCAGTGCCACACCATCCAGAGACCCCCACACACACACCCCTGCCCAGCACCCCTCTGGTTCCCTACACCCAGTGCCACACCACCTAGAGACCCCACACACACACTCCTGCCCAGCACCCCTCTGGCTCCCTACGCCCAGTGCCACACTACCCAGAGACCCCCCCACAGCCCTGCCCAGCACCTCTCTGGCTCCCTACGCCTAGTGCCACACCACCCAGAGACCCCTCCACACACACCTGCCCAGCACCCCTCTGGCTCCCTAAGCCCAGTGCCACTCCACCCAGAGACCCCCCCACACTCCTGCCCAGCACCCCTCTGGTTCCCTACACCCAGTGCCACACCACCCAGAGACCCCCCACACACACACCCCTGCCCAGCACCCCTCTGACTCCCTACGCCCAGTGCCACACCATCCAGAGACCCCCCCACACACACCCCTGCCCAGCACCCCTCTGGTTCCCTACGCCCAGTGCCACACCACCCAGAGACCTCCACAACCCCCCGTGCCCAGTGCCCTCCCAGATCACTTCCCCACCTACTCAGAACCCCCCAACAGATCCTCTTACTGCCCAGTCACCCCCTAGCTGAAGACCCCCCACAGCCCTTCCACAACTGGGCCCCCCCACAGATCCCCTCACTGCCCCACCACCACAACTGCACAGTGCCCCGCACAGACACCCCACACTTCCCAGTGCCCCAACACACACAGATCTCCCCACGCCCCCACTGCCCAGCATCCCCCCAGTCCCACTAGAGACCTACCCTCCCACATGCAGTGGTGAGCTGAAGCCAGTTCCCACAGCTCCAAGAACCGGTTGCTAAAATCAGACCTCCGTGGAGAACCGGTTATTAAAGGGCCAGGCAGTGGGCAAAGAACTCCAGTCCGCAGGCTGGACCCAGGACCGGCACTAGTGTTTTTAGCGCCCTAGGCGCACGGCCATTTTGCCATCCCGCGCGCTGATCCGCGGCTCCACTGGAGCTGCTGCAGGCATGCCTGCGGGAGGTCCATTGGAGCCTCGGGAGCAGCGGACTGTCCGCAGGAATGTCTGCTGCAGGTCCACCGGAGCCGCCTGCCACCCCACCCCTGGCAAAATGCTGCCCCCCAATAATCCTGGCGCCCTAGACGATTGCCTAGGCCACCTAAATGGAAGCGCCGGCCCTGGCTGGACCATCCTGTTGCTCCCAGGATTCCCAGCTGGGGAGGCTGAGGCTCCCCTGGCCCTTGCCCCGTTTCCCCCCGCTGCAGCGTGTTCAGCCACCGACATCAGCTTGGCAGCTCAGCTGAGCTTCAGAGTGTTGTCCTGCTGCCGCTTTTTGAGGGGCCTGGCAAGGTGGCGGGGGTGTGTGTGTCCTGCTGCCAGCTCCAGGGCTGGCTAGAGGAGAGGGGAGGGGGCAAGCGGGGCAATTGGCCCGGGCCCTGGAGGGGCCCCCAGCCCCACCAGTATGTCTCCCGCAGCCCCAGCTCCCCACTCTTAAATCAGAACTTTTTATAGTGAACTGGTTGTTAAGATTTTGGCAGCTCATCACTGGCCACACCCTAACCCCCAGCCACAATAGCCAGCCCTGATGGGAGGTGACTGTTTCTGCCAGGCTGAGCTGGCAGCGCAGCCAGAGCTGGTACTGGGGTAGGAAAACTCTGGCCCCTTGGGAGTGGTGCAATCAGCCGGGCTGGAGCACAGCCTACCCAGGCCAAGCTCCCTCAGGACCCAGTTCAGCCTCTCCCCACCCCCTACTGTCCCCTGTGACTGGCCGAGACTGGCCCAGCCTCTGCACCAGTCCCAGGTGGCTCTTCCCCCGGGGAGGCAGGTGGGGCCCCACAGGTCCCAGGCAGTGGAGACAGCTCAGAGCTGGAGCATTGCTGGGGAGCAGGGCAGATCCCTGAGACATGACTCCCGAGATCCCACCCAGCCCACCCACACCCATTGGCCCCGTGGCCACCAGCCTTGCCAAGTGCTCGAGTGCGCGCTCGCGCGCACACACACACACACACACACGCACACACTTCTCTCTCCCTGCTTTCCTATCACTAGTTATGTTACTACAGGATGAAATGTAGACATCCCATAAAATAGCTAGTTCCAGACTGTTCTTCATACCTCAGATCACTGAAATGCAGCTTGGCATTTGAGATACTGTATGACTGTAGTACAGTTTGCGACATCACAGAAACCTTCCTCTCTCCAAGTTTACACCTCACCACACCCTTTAGCAATAACGTAACCATTAAACAGGTTCTGAATCAGTCATCTTTCTTCCCAATTTAGTTTTAACAAAAATGCTGCAACATAAGTAGCTATGGGAGATGGCAGTGCAACTACTAGGTATCAATGGGGGAAAAGTGTGCGAGTAATGTCCTGGATATACTGGCATGGCTGGCTTTAGGCCAATTCAACCAATTCCCCTGAATCAGGCCCTGCCCCGGTTCGGTGTACTGGCAAGAGCGAGTGCGCTGTACTGGGGTGGTCCGGCTTCCCCAGGGGGCAATTTAAAGGGCTTGGGGCTCCCAGCAGGGGCTGGAGCGAGCCCTGCATCCCCTGCCCTATCTCCAGCCAACCATCCCCTGCCCTGTCTCCAGGCAACCCCTGCCACACACCCTTGCCTGAAGCCAGCCAGTCCTGCACTCCTCTGTCTCCAGCCCTGCCAACCCATGCCTCAGCCTCCTGTGGCCCTGCCTGAAGCCAGCCAGCCCATCCCACCCCACACATACCTATCTCCAGCCATCCCCACACCCCTTGCCCTGCCTGCAGCCAGACCCTTCCTCCAGTCAGACCCTGCCCTGCCTCCAGCCAGCCCCATGTCCACTGCTGCCCTGCAGTTCCCAGGGTAGTAACCCTGCACACCTGCTTCAATGAGGGGGCAAGGAGCAGCTGGGACCCACACCTGTGTACACCCTAGGGTAACCAGACAGCAAGTATGAGAAATCGGGATGGGGCGGAGGGTAATAGGATCCTACATAAGAAATAGATCGGAAAATTGGGACTGTCTGTCCCTATAAAATCAGGACATCTGGTCACCCTAGTACACCCCCATGGAGTGGCGGGGACCCACACATGTGAAACAGAGCTCATTTCTAGTTCAGACCCATCTGTTTAAAAAAGAAGTTTAGGTAGGGTTAACATAAATCTCTATTTTCCCAGATATGTCAGGCTTTTTGGGTCTTAAATCGCCATCCAGTAAAATACGGACGTACGGTAACCTTATTGGTACAAAAAATACATACTGTGGCACATCTCTTAAATCAGAACTTGTTATAGGGAACCGGTTGCTAAGAAATGAATGGCTTTATTTTACACTTTTTTTTTTTAGTCATCCATGACGGAGCCCCACCAAAAATGTTCAAATTGGGCCCTGCACTTCCTAAAGCCAGCCCTGAACACCGCCCTAGTGTGGGGGTGAGAGCGCCTCCGGGATCCTGACATCCCAGCACTTTACACACCTTCCTGGAGCCTCCCAACCTCTCTTTTACACAGTTCATTATTATACCTTGTCTTACAAACACCAAACACCATTACATGTGCACAAAGATAAATAATTCCCCTCCCCCCGATATATAAAGAGCTGTGCTTCTGCATATAGTATCTATCTTGGATGAACATTGAGCTCCCAGCTCTTCAGGAATCAGTAAAGAGTCAGCTTCCAAGCCACATGTTGAATCCTATTGTAAACAATATGGGCAACGCATGAGGCATTCTGAAGCAAGAGATAACTGGTAAAGTTTAAAGAAGATGCAGAAAAAAAGCTTTTCTTATGTTTTGTTTATGTTGGATTTATTGTATTATGAATAGTAAGTATTGAATATAAAAATTTGGTAGTAGGGTATACAATGTTATAAGAAGAGATTATGCTATTACCATTTTCCAGTCTATTTGAACAGTAGTATTTTGAATTAGTGATACTTCACAGAGACAGAAAGAAGAAAGCTGACTTTAGAGAACAATTATTAACCAGATTCTTGGTTATTCACCAGCCACTTTGCTCCTGTCCATGTCACAAAGCACCATAAACCCAGTATAGTCTGGACAAGAGAATATTCACCTCAAATTGGCATCTACTACACTCCCTGCCCCTGTCCCCCCATTCCCAGTCACCACGAATCAGGATATAGCTGAGTGAAAAGGTGGCATGGCTGAAACATTTATCAGGCAATTGAAAACTAGTATAGAGTACAATAGTCCTGAGAACATCGCTTAATTCTGAGCACTGTGTTTGCAACGTGATGCAGGATGGGCCTGTTGCCATGGCACCATTGGCACCATTGTAAACTCAGTACTGACCTCAAGCCCCCACCCATAGCAAAACGCCCTTGGACCTTTTCTGGATCCCACCAAAAAATATTAAAATCTGCTGCCCCAGTGCTACTTTATTTCTACAGGAGACATGATACAGTGAAATAATTTCCCTACATTCCATCAACCTCTGGATCACACATTTTCAGTATTTAAAAGACTCTTTCATATTTATTTGTCTATGTGAAGTCTCACAACAGTTCACAAATTTTAGAATTGCCTTTTGCTGCATTTATCTTGCCTGTGAACTCAGCTCTTACAGTCCTATTTTCACATGTCATTGCTTGTGTATAGAAACTGATTCACAAATATTCAGTAAGTTTATTATATGGTGTCATCTTAGAACCTTCCCAAGTGCAAAAATCTTCTGCAACAATGAAGGCTTGGGCTGATGACCAGTGGCTGCAGAACTTTTGGATGGTCCACATTTCTGCATCTTTGTGCAAAACTCACCAAAATAAAAGCTGCACTGACAGTGGAGAAGAAAAAACAACTGTACTACGGGGATCTGCAACACCAGATTATTATTGGTCAATCACTGCTCTCTCTCCTAAACTAAGATGAAATGGATTTCTTTAATGTAAGTAGTCACAACATATGGTTAAATATTTTATGATCAATATCCTGTTAAGAACTCAGCAGTCACAGATAATACCTGTCTTCTTTGGTAACTAGTATCCTGTCTGTTCCCCAAAACCAAAAGTGATCAGACAAAAAACTTGCATGGAGCATTCAATGGAGGTGTGAGACATACCTGCATACCTACAACCATGGTGACAAGCTTGAGGAAACTCCCCTACCCTCATTCACACCCACCTTAGCATTTAGACAAATTCTAGTGTTGAAACTCTGATTGATATCTGACTGATATCCAAAATACTGAAGCAGACACATTTCATTGTCAGCCCCCTGAATGAACATCGCCCATAGTAAGAAGTGATCAGCTCCTACTATCTAGCCTAAAGAAATTCCTCCAGTCATCGGTTTACCCATAAACAAATCTACTGTTCTCCCTTCAACCAATTCAACCTATTGCATATTTTCTCTACAAAACCATTTGCTCACTCTTAAGTGAGAATTCTTATGCATGCATACACACAAATTCTGCCTGAGTTAGAATCAGAGAATAGAATCATTGACTATCAGGGTTGGAAGGGACCTCAGGAGGCTTCTAGTCCAACCCCCTGCTCAAAGCAGGACCAATCCCAACTAAATCATCCCAGCCAGGGCTTTGTCAAGCCTGATCTTAAAAACCTCTAAGGAAGGAGATTCCACCACTTCCTTAGGTAACCACATCTATTCCTGACAGATTCAAGACTGTGAGCTAAGATCATCAGTGAAGACTCAGGAGTTCAAGCTTCCTGGAGTGGGTGAGTTTCCTCATTTTCTCTCTCTGTTTCCTTTTCTAACTCAGTTATTAAACTGTAAAAATGTAACTTACTTTGTTTAGGCTCTCCTTGTGATGTAAAGATGGGGATAGGGACATGCTACATCTGGGACAAATAAAGGTGTCAGCTTGAAAGTGCTGTTTGACTCATTCCATTGGGCACACAATGAGTACATTGCTCGAGTTACACAACCACCCCTCTCCAGAACAGTAGAATTATCAGGGGGAGAACCCAGACAAGTAAGCCCAATAAATGAGCATACCCCAAGTAATGGGCAAATCTGGTAAAAGTACAGAAATACTAAAGGTATTCCTGGCTAACTGCCTGAATAATACAGAATATTTACAATAACTGTATAATCATTTCTTAAATGGTTTGCATGCCTGTAATCATGGTGATTTCTTTATTGCTCCTAATTTCTATATTGTTTATCTGTGTGGTGTCTGTTTGTTTTTCTTTACTTTCTTAGGCTGATATATAAGTAATTTTGCTGTGTGTAAAACAATTTAGATGATGCAATCTAATTTCTTAGATAATCAAGTAACATTATGTTAGGATTGGTTAGTTTAATTATATTAAAACGATTGATTAAAGACATTGCTGAGAATGAGGTGATACTGATATGTGTATGTTATAGGGGTTTCTCTATTTCAGATTCTTCAGATTTCCAGACAACGATTTTCTCCAAAAAAGTTGCACCAAGCAAAAAATTACCTCAATACACATAATGGCAAGTAAGTAGAATTTTTCCATGTGTTCCCATGGCGGGGAGGGCGAGCTCAGTGTTTTGAGCATTGGCCTGCTAAAGCCAGGGTTGTGAGCCTAATCCTTAAGGGGACCATTTATGGATCATGGTCAAAAAAAAAAAACCACAAGGCCAAAAAAAACTGTCCGGGACAGTACTTGGTCCTGATAGTTAAGGCAGGGGATTGGACTCAATGACCTAGTTCTGTGACATAAGTATATCCCCATATATTATTATAGATTACATATTTTTTCAAAACCCATTATCTTCAAGCAACTCTGCTTGTTTTTTTTATTGACATTTTTTTGCTGCTACATTTACTGTCCTGAGTCACTAGGTCTATACATTGTTACAATTTTGTACTGATCTCCTTATGTCTGAGAACATTCACTCTTCATTGAGCAAATACAGCCAAAATTTGCAAGCCACAGATATTTCAGAATTATGCACATGCCTGCAATTTATTTAGGCTGGGCCCTGGGGGCAGGGACACGCGTGGGGCGGACACGCTCCTGCCGGGGGGTTCAGGGCTGGGGGTCGGGGTGGGGAGGTGGTTATTGCGCGGGGGTCACAAGCCCCCCCAGCTCTGCCGCTCCCCGGGCGGGTTCTAAGAGGCACCAGGTAGCACAGGGGGTGGGGGCGGGGTCAGGCTCCAGGGATCTCCTTTACCTGGCATAGAAAAAGCGGAAGCGCCCTCGGGGCAGGCTGGGAGATGTAGTTCCTGCCTCTCCCTGGACCGGAAGTGACGTTTCGTGGGAGAGAACAAGCCGGGTTGCCAGCGCGCGCGGGCCGCTCCGGCTCTGCCTGGCTCGCGCGGGGCCGTTGGAGCCTCTCCCGGAGCCGGAGAAGGGTTTGTGCCGTGGGGGCTCTGGGCATGCGCAGATCGCGGCGGGAGAGCCCTTCATTAACCGCTGCCTCGCTGGAGCCGCCCTGGGGCCGCTCCGGGCTCTGCCCGCCCCGCTGCGGAGCTGCAGCTCCAGGTCCCGGAGCGAGCCCCGTGGGTGGGGGGCAGCGAGACCGGGCTGGGGGGCTGGGAAAGGGGGGGGGAATGTCTGTGCAGCCCGGACATGGCGGGGAGAGCAGGTGACCCCCGAGGAGCGAGGAGAGAAAGGGGGGGCTGAGATCCCCTCGGATTTACCGCTGCCCCCCCCGTGGGGACCCCCCTCCTCTCCCGTCCTGCCCCCTTTCTCCCTAGAGAGCAACGAGCAGCACCCAGGGTGACCCCCCTGAGAAGTTCCCTGTTCCCCTCCCCCCATTGTGCCCCATTTTCTCTCCCCTTCGCCAATGGCCAGTTCAGATCTCAGGTTTGGGGTGTTTCCCCCATTTTCACCTGCAGGGATTTGTCCTTGTGTGGGTGGGAAATGGTTCCCCCGAGTGATTTCTGAACTGGGCAGAGGCTGGGGGGGCCCTGAGACAGGGACACCTCTGGGCTGGGCTGGGGGGGCCCCACTCTGCTGGCAACAGGGCGTGGGAAGGGCCAGGAAGGGGAGGGAGGAGCAAGTGTCCCCCATGGAGACGGCCGAGCCCCAGGTTTCCCAGTCCCAGCTACTCCCCCCTCCCCATCACCTGCTTGTCACATTCCCAGACCCCATTGCCAGCCCCTCCCTACTGCCAGCGACCTTCTGCAGAGCAAGTGTCCCCCATGGAGACGGCCGAGCCCCAGGTTTCCCAGTCCCAGCTACTCCCCCCTCCCCATCACCTGCTTGTCACATTCCCAGACCCCATTGCCAGCCCCTCCCTACTGCCAGCGACCTTCTGCAGCCCCGCTCCTTTCCCCTGTGAAAAGACATCACCCAGGGCTCCCTCCTGGCCCTGTGAGTGTGAGGCAAGATGAATCCGTCCCATCCTGTTGTTGATTCAATATCCCTGTATAATCCCCTCCAATTTCCCCTCTTTTCTCTTGAACTGTTGAATGGTGACATAAAATCTCCCCACACGTTGATGCTTGTCCCTTATATTGGCAAATATTTAGTTTGTGTCCCATTTTCTCCTCAGTTCTGAAATACTGATATCAAATTCTCAAAAATCTTCCCGCTTTTTTCTCTAGGTGTGTGACTGAGATCAGGGCTCTTATCGTACTGAGCGTGGCCCTGTTCTGACAGCTGCTGCAGAGACCCCAACTGAGATCTGGACCCTGTCCTGCCAGGCACTGAAGAGACCCGAGGTGAGCTCAGACCCCACTGTTGTGCCAGGTAAAACTGAGACCTGCACCGAGATCACGGCCCCCCTTATGCCAGGCAGCGCATGACTACGACCCAAACTGCTGCCTCCATTGTTCTGAGCACTTCAGAGACCTCGACTGAGATCTATATCCCCGTTGGGTCTGGCACTGCACTGACCCTAACGAAGATCACACCCCAGCACTGTACTGTGCACTGCACAGACCCTGACAGAGATCCTGCCCCCACATTTTGCCAGTTGCTGCAGGGGCCCTAAACAAAATCAGGGATCCTGTAATGCTGGGAGTTGCAGAGTCCCCAACTAAGATTAGGCTTCCAGTTGTGCAGGGCTCTGCACAGACACTGACCACGATCAGAGTCCCCATTCTGACAGGTGCGGAAAAGACACCAAGGGTATCGCTACCCTGCTGTCAAAAATCCCCAGCTTCGATATTGGGCCATGCCTAGGTTATCCTTAACCTCCATTCCATCCTCTGTTTAGCGGTCACACTTCTTTCTTTGTTTTCTTCTTATTTATGTGGCTATAGAACCTTTTACTATTGGTTTTAATTCCCTTTGCAAGGTCCAGCTCTACGTGGCTTTTAGCCTTTCTCACTTTATCCCTACATGTTCTGACCTCACTAAGGTAGCTTTCCTTGCTAATCCCACCCTTCTTCCACTCCTTGTAGGCTTTCTGCTTTTTCTTAATCACCTCTCTGAGATGCTTGCTCATCCAGCTTGGTCTACAACTCCTGCCTATGGTTTTTTCCCCTGTTTCTTGGGATGTGGACTTCTGATACGTGGCAGCTGAAAAAATTGAAGTAATTCCAGGCCTCCTCCACATTTAGATCCACAAGTTCTTCAGTCCAATCCACTTCCCTAACTAATTTCCTTAATTCTTTAAAGTTAGCCCTTGAGAAATCAAAAACCCTAGTCCCAGATCTATTTTTGTTTATCCTTCCATCCAGTTTGAACTGAATTAGCTCATGATCACTCGAACCGAGGTTGTCCCCTACAACCATTTCTTCTATGAGGTCCTCACTACTCATCAAAACCAAATCTAAAATGGCATCCCCTCTTCTTGGTTCTTCAACTACTTGGTGAAGAAATCCATCTGCTATCACATCCAGAAAAATCTGAGCCCTATTATTCTTACTAGCACTTGTCTGTATCTGGGAAGTTAAAGTCTCCCATAATCTCACATTTCCCCTTTGTGTTTACTTCATTAAGAACATTAAAGAGGTCTATCCATATCCAAATCAGATCCCGGCGGTCTGTAGCACACCCCAAGCACTATCTCAGGGGAGGCTCTAGTAACTTTCTTTCCCAGTGTAATTTTTGCCCAGACAGACTCTGTCTTGTCCATTCCATCACTTCTTATTTCTTTACAGTTAACCTCATCATTGATATATAATGCTACTCTACCGCCTTTGCCTTTATTTCTGTCTTTCCTAAACAGCACATAGCCTTCAATACCTGTGCTCCAGTCATGAGTACTATTCCACCAGGTTTCTGTTATCCCTATAATATCCGGTTTCACTTTCTGCACCAGTAGCTCTAGTTCCTCCATTTTGTTACCTAGGCTCCTCGCATTAGTGTACAGACATCTTAATTTTTGCTGTTTGGCTTCACTGACATTCTTTACCCTGTTAGGCACAGACATTCTACCACCAGTATCACCTGTTAGTCTGGTATCTACACTACCCTTCCTCCTTATGTCAATTCTTCTGTCCACGGCTATATCCCCTCTTACTTTGTTTTCTTCCTTCTCAAGTTTAAATTCCAGTGTGGAGATTACCTGGACATAGACTCATAGGTCAGAAGGGACCAATATGATCATCTAGTCTGACCTCCTGCACAAGGCAGGCCACAGAACCCCACCCATCCACTTTTATAACAACCCCTAACTCAGGACCGAGTTATTGAAATCCTCAAAATTGGTTTGAAGACCTCAAGCTGCAGAGAATCCACTAGCAAGTGACCGTGGGGAAGGCGAAAAACCTCCAGGGCCCCTGCGAATCTGCCCTGGAGGAAAATTCCCTCCCGACCCCAAATATGGCGATCAGCTAAACCCTGAGCATGTGGGCAAGACTCACCTGCCAGCCCCCAAAAGGTATTCTCTGCAGTAACTTAGTTCCCATCCCATCCAACATCTCCCCGCAGACCATTGAGCAGACCTATCTGGTGGTAATCCAAGATCAATTGCCCAAATTAATGATCCTATCATAACATCCCCTCCATATACTTATCTAGCTTTGTCTTAAAGCCAGAAAAGTCTTTTGCCCCCACTACTTCCCTCCGAAGGCTGTTCCAGAACTTCACTCCCCTAATGGTTAGAAACCTTCGTCTAATTTCAAGGCTAAACTTCCTAATAACCAGTTTATACCCGTTCGTCCTCGTACCTACATTAGTACTAAACTTAAATAATTCCTCTCCCTCCCTAACGTTAACCCCCCTAATATATTTATATAGAGCAAGCATATCCCCAGGCAGCCTTCTTTTGGCCAGGCTAAACAAGCCAAACTCTTTGAGGCTCCTTTCATAAGGCAGGTTTTCCATTCCTCAAATCATCCTAGTAGCCCGTCTCTGAACCTGTTCCAGTTTGAATTCATCCTTCTTAAACATGGGAGACCAGAACTGCACACAGTATTCCAGGTGGGGTCTCACCAGCGCCTTATATAACGGTACTAACACCTCCTTATCCTTGCTGGAAATACCTCGCCTGATGCATCCTAAAATCGCATTTGCTTTTTTAACAGCTGTATCACATTGGCGACTCATAGTCATCCTGCTATCAACCAATACCCCAAGGTCCTTCTCCTCTGTCGCTTCCAACTGATGCGCCCCCAGCGTATATCTAAAATTCTTATTATTAATCCCTAAGTGCATGACCTTGCACTTTTCACTATTATATTTCATCCTATTCCTATTACTCCAGTTTACAAGGTGGTCCAGATCTTCCTGAATAGTATCCCTGTCCTTCTCCGTGTTAGCAATACCCCCCAGCTTTGTGTCATCTGCAAACTTTATTAGCACATTACCGCTCTTTGTGCCAAGGTCAGTAATAAAAAGGTTAAATAAGATCGGTCCCAAAACCAATCCTTGAGGGACTCCACTAGTGACCTCCTTCCAGCCTGACAGTTCACCCTTCAATACGACCCACTGGAGTCTCCCCTTTAACCAGTTCCTTATCCACCTTACAACTTTCATATTCATCCCCATCTTTTCCAATTTAACTAACAGTTCCCCATGCGGAACTGTGTTAAACGCCTTACTGAAATCTAGGTAAATTATATCTACCGCATGTCCTTTATCTGAGTAATCCGTCACCTTCTCAAAGAAGGAGATCAGATTGGTTTGACACGATCTACCTTTAGTAAATCCGTGTTGCAGTTTGTCCCAATTACCATTGACCTCTATGTCCTTAACTACTTTCTCCCTTAAAATTTTTTCCAAGACCTTACATACTACAGACGTCAAGCTAACAGACCTATAATTACCCGGATCACTTTTATTTCCTTTCTTAAAAATAGGAACTACATTAGCAATCCTCCAGTCGTATGGCGCAACCCCCGAATTTATCGATTGCTTAAAAATTCTCGCTAATGGGCTCGCAATTTCACGTGCCAGTTCCTTTAATATCCTCGGATGGAGATTGTCCAGGCCCTCCGATTTCGTCCCATTAAGCTGTTCTAGTATGGCCTCTACCTCAGTTGCGGTAATATCTACTTCCATATCCACATTCCCGTTTATCATCCCTCCATCATTGCTAGACTCCTCACTAGTCTTATTAAAAACTGAGGCAAAGTACTTATTTAGATATTGGGCCATGCCTAGGTTATCCTTAACCTCCATTCCATCATCAGTGTGTAGTGGCCCCACTTCTTTCTTTGATTTCTTCTTATTTATGTGGCTGTAGAACCTTTTACTATTGGTTTTGATTCCCTTTGCAAGGTCCAGTTCAATGTGGCTTTTAGCCTTCCTCACTTTATCCCTGCATGTTCTGACCTCAGCAAGGTAGCTTCCATTGCTGATCCCGCCTTTCTTCCACTCCCTGTAAGCTTTCTGCTTTTTTCTCATCCCTCTCTGAGTTGCTTGCTCATCCAGTTTGGCCTACAACTCCTGCCCATGGTTTTTTTCCCCTTTCTTGGGATGCAGGCTTCCGACAGTCTCTGCAGTTGCGATTTAAAGTAATTCCAGGCCTCCTCCGCATTTAAATCCACAAGTTCCCCCGTCCAATTCACTTCCCTAACTAATTTCCTTAACTCTTTAAAATTAGCCCTCGAGAAGTCAAAAACCCTAATCCCAGATCTACATTTGTTTATCCTTCCATCTAGTTTGAACTGAATCAGCTCATGATCACTCGAACCAAGGTTATCCCTTACCACCATTTCTTCTACGAGGTCCTCACTGCTCACCAACACCAAATCTAAAATGGCATCCTCTCTCGTAGGTACTTCAACTACTTGATGAAGAAATCCATCCGCTATCACATCCAGAAAAATCTGACCCCTATTATTCTTGCAAGCACTCGTCCTCCAGTCTATATCCGGGAAGTTGAAGTCCCCGATAATCTCACATTTCCCCTTTGTGTTCACTTCATTAAAGACATTAAAGAGGTCTCTATCCATATCCAAATCAGATCCTGGCGGTCTTTAGCACACCCCAAGCACTATCTCAGGGGAAGCTCTAGTTGCTTTTTTACCCAGTGTGATTTTTGCCCAGACAGACTCTCTTATCCATTCCATCGCTTCTTATTTCACTGCAGTTAATTTCATCATTGATGTACAAGGCTACTCCACCACCTTTGCTTTTCTTCCTGTCTTTTTTCTAAACAGCACATAGCCTTCAATATCCGTGCTCCAGTCATGAGTACTATTCCACCAGGTTTCTGTTATCCCTATAATATCCGGTTTCACTTCCTGCACCAGTAGCTCCAGTTCCTCCATCTTGTTACCTAGGCTCCTCGCATTAGTGTACAGACATTTTAATTTTTGGTGTTTGGCGTCAGTGACATTCTTTCCCCCGTCATGCACAGACCTTCTACCACCAGCATCACCCTTTACTCTGGTTTCTACTCCACTATTCCTCCTTGGATCAATTCTTTGGTCCGCAAGGGCATCCCCTCTCACTTGGTTTACTTCCCTCTCTAGGTTATATTCCGGCGTGGAGATCTCCTGAACATCTCCCAACCATCTCCCCCAACTTCCTAGTTTAAAGCTCTCTTGATGAGGTCGGCGAGCCTCCATCCTAGAATTCTATTTCCCTCCTTACTTAGATGAAATCCATCCTGAGCGAACAGTCGTCTATCCGTAAATGCTTCCCAATGACCGTACATCCCAAAGCCCTCCTTATAACACCAATGCCTGAGCCATCTGTTAATCACCATAATCTTGTCACTCCTTCGTCTCCCTGCTCTAGGAACCGGCAGAATCCCACTGAAGATCACCTGAGCCTCGATTTCTTTGAGCGTCTTCCCCAGTCTGGCATAGTCCTCCTTGATACAGTCCAGGGAGTAACTAGCCGTATCATTCGTTCTCACATGAAGGACGATCAATGGATTCTTTCCCGCTCCCGCTAGGATCGTATTCAGCCTCAGGTCCACATCCTGTATCTTAGCCCCTGGCAAACAGCACACCCTTCTGTTCTCCCGATCAGGTCTAGTTACAGGCCTGTGTACTCTTCTCAGTAAAGAGTGTCCAGTCACATAGACTTGCCTTTTCCTGGCGACAGTGTGGTTCTCCGGTCTATCCTCCACACCAGCTTGCCGCAAGTCCTCTCGATTTGTATTTGCCCTTACAATCCTCCTAGGGCTCATACTTGGGGCCGCCTCCATTGACTCCTCCCCTCCTTCTGCAGGACTAGCTGCTCGTCTCTTTTTCCTTGCCCTCTCTCCTTCAGCAGCCTGCTGTGCTCCCTCTTCATTTTCCAACTCCGCAAACCTGTTCCTGAGTTCTATTTCTCCATCGCTGGCCCGTCTTTTCCTCTGCCTGGTTCTCCTAGTCACATGCTTCCACCGTCCACTTTCCTCAGCCAGCAGCCCCTCCTCAGAGTCCTTTGGTCCTGCTTCTATCCGCTCGTCTGCGCTTGTCCCCTGTGCCTCATCATGTCTGTGTTCCATCATCTGCTCAAACCCCCTTCTAAACTCAGCCAGAGTTTCCACTTGCATCTCCAGTACTCTTATCTTTTCTTCTAGCAGCTCTATCAGGCAGCACTTCATGCCAACAAAACTCCTTTCAGGTGCCCTCTCCAGGACCATGTACATGCCACAGGTACCGCATCCGGTCATCCTCAGTGTGTCTGCTCCTGCTGCCTCCGCCTCCATCATACCGTTCCAACTCCGTGCCTGGCAATCCATGCCTTACACCGCACTGCAGGCCACCAACAAGTGCTGGGCTGCTGGCAGACCCCTGCCTCTTCCCTTGTCTGACTTCCTGGTTCCTCTGCCTTGGTCTCCCCTGTGACCTCCCCCTGGGCGCTCCCACTGGAACTCCCCTGTTAGCTGCTCTGTTTGCTGGCTCCTGTGCCGCTGCAGCAGTCTGACATCTCCCAGCCATCTCCCCCAAATTTCTAGTTTAAAGCCCTCTTAATCAGTTGAGCAAGCCTCCATCCTACAAGCCTATATCCCTCCTTACTCAGGTGAAGTCCATCCCGAGAGAACAATCTTCTGTCCATAAATGCTTCCCAGTGGCCGTACATCCCAAAGCCCTCCTTATAGCACCACTGCCCGAGCCATCTGTTGATCGCCATAATCTTGTCACACCTTTGTTGCCCTTCTCTAGGAACTAGCAGAATCCCACTGAAGATCACCTGAGCCTCGATTTCCTTAAGTGTCTTCCCCAGTCTGGCATAGTCTCCCTTGATACGTTCCAGCTAGAATCTAGCCGTATCATTTGTTCCCACATGAGGGACAATCAATGGATTCTGTCCCGCTCCCGTTAATATCCTTTTCAACCTCAGGTCCACTCCTGTATCTTAGCACCCATCAGACAGCACACCCTTCTGTTCTCCCGATCAGCTCTAGTAACAGGCCTGTCTATCCTTCTCAGTAAGGAGTCTGCAATCAGGTAGACCTGCCTTTTCCTGGTGACAGTGTGATTCTCCGGTCTATCCCCCGCACCCACTGGCTGCAAGTCCTCTCGATTCCTGTTCACCCTTGCAATCCTCCTGGGGCTCATATTTGGTGTTGCCTTCACTGACTCCTCCCCTCCTTCTGTAGGACTAACAGCTCTTCTCTTTTTCCTTTTCCTCTCTCCTTCAGCGACCACCTGCTGTGCCCCTTCTTCATTTTCCAACTCTGAAAACCTGTTCCTGAGTTCTGTTTCTCCTTCACTGGCCCGTCTTTTCCTCTGCCTGGTTCTCTTAGTCACGTGCTTCCACTGTCCACTTTCCTCAGCCAGCCAGTCTCTCCTCAGAATTCTTTGGTCCTGCTTCCATCTGCAAGTCTGAGGTTATCCTTTCAGGCTCCTCGTGTCTGTGCTCCCATCTGCTCGAACCCTCTTGTAAACTCGACCAGAGTTTCCACCTGCATCTCCAGTCCTCGGATCTTTTCAGATTGTTTCAGTTCTTGCCTCTCCCCTTATCCACAAGCCCAGCGTGTGTGTATACAGCGTTGTTTTGGCCTGTGTTTGCCTTGCATTGGCTTCCAAGGGAGGCTGTGGAATTTCCTTCACTGGAAGTTTTTAAGACCAGGTTAGAGTTACACCAGTCTGGGAATGTCTAGAGATACTTGGTTCTGCCTCAGCCCAGGAGGCTGGAGTAGACGATCTCTCAAGATACCTTCCAGGTCTACATTGAAATAATTCTCTTTCGTGCTGTGTCCTGTTCTACGCTGAGCTGTTTTGCATGGTGCATTTTGGAACTATGATGCACCATGTTGTGTTGCATAGTTTTATGATGCGTTGTTTTGCCTCAGCTTGTTTGGTGTCTGTGTTATCTTGGTTTGAGTTGTTATTTTGCATTCTGTACTTTTGTCCTAAGGTGTGTTAGTTTGCATTGTGTTGCTTTCTTCTCCTTAGTATTGTGTCATTTTATGCTATGCAGTGTAGTTTTTTGTTTTGTTGTTGTTGTTGTTTTTTTGAATGGCCTGACATCATGTTGTTGTGTGGTTTTTTTCTGTATGTTGTTTTATATGTGTATATATAGCATAACATCCTTGAAATGTAGGGCTAGATAGGACCTCAAGATGTCATCAAGTCCAGCTCTCTCTGCCGAGGCAGGACCAAGTATATGTTGATTATCTCTGACAGAGGTTTGTCCTACCTGTTCTTAAAAACTTCCAGGAAAAGAGACTCCACAGCCCCCCTTGTGTGACTATTCCAGAGCTGAACTAGCTCAGCTCTGGTGACACCCACACAGTTGGTGAGTAGCTGTGGAGAGAGAGACAGAGTAGACCCCAATGAGTGGGCAGCTGGGTAAAGAGACTAAAGTTGGGAAGAGAAACATTGATGTGTGCAAGGTCTGTGACAGAGCTAGAACTAGATCCCAGTTCTAGTGCCACCGTACTGCTGTTTTGGTCACTGAAGGTCTCTGTCACACTGGTGTTTTAGGCACTGGTGCAAACCCTTAGTACAGACAGACTTTACACTAGTGCACTCTGGTACCGGTGCAGCATGTCCCTGTTTTGAAGGTTTGAGGTGGTGGGGTGGGAGGGGCAGTGACCTCACAGAGGCCTGGGGCTGGCTGACCAGTGCAGCTGGTAAAGGAGGGGCAGCAGTGAGTGCTGGAGGTATGAGCCAGGAGCACAACCCCACAGGGCTGGGCACTGACTTCTCCTGACCCATGACACACTGTCAGCTGTGTGCAGGGGCCGCAGCTGAGCTGCCCTGCCAAGGCAGCCTGTGCATCCATGGACAAACCATCTCTTCCTGCAGCCTAATACAATGGGGTGTGGGGACCTTTCCAAGCTGCGGGTGATGTGGCTCTGGCGTTAACGGGGTATGTTCCTGGCTCTGTCCCTGACCTGCTTGGTGACCTTGGGGAAGTCACAGCCCCTCTCTGTTTTCCTCCTACCTATTGTCTCCTTGGATTGTGATGTCTTCGGAGCAAGGACTGTCCCTCTCTGTCTGTTCAGTGCCCAGCAGAATGGGGGTGCTCATCTCAGTCAGGTTCTCTGCCATGTACTGCATGATGAGGCGCTGATCTCCATCAGTATCTGTGCAACACAAAGCACAGTTTATAAACTCACAGACATTAAGGGCAGAAGGCAGAGGTGTATTTCAGATGAGGTCTCATCGGTGCCTTTTATAACAGTACTAACCCTTTCATGTACCTGCTGGAAATACCTCACCTGATGCATCCTAGGACTGCATTAACCTATTTCACGGCTGCATCACGTTGGCAGCTCATAATTATCCTGTGATCAACCAATACACCCAGGTCTTTCTCCTCCTCTGTCACTTCCAATGGATAAATCCCCAGTTTATTGCAAAATTATACACTTGGGGACTAACAACTAGAATTTGTGCACTATTCATTTTCATCCCATTTCTATTACTCCAGCTTTCAAGGACATGTAGATTTTCTTGTATGATTTTCCTGTCCTCCTCCATATTGGCAATCCCTCCCAGTTTTGTGTCCCAGTCCCACTTCTTGTGCCAAGATCACTAATAAAAGTGTTGCGTAAGATTGGTCTCAAGACTGATCTGAGGAACTCCACTAGTAACTCACTCCAGCCTGACAACTCACCGTTCAATATGACCCTCTTGTAGACTCCCCTTGAACCAATTCTTTATTGACCTTTCGGTTCTCATATTAATCCCCATCTTCTCCAATTTAATGAATAGTTTCCCATGTGGAACTGTATCAAAAACCTTACTGACATCCAGATCAGGTTTCTGTGGCACGATCTACCTTTTGTAACACCATGTTTTATTGATTTATAGTGCTGAAGGCTGGGAGGAAGTGTTAGCAATAGGTTGAGAATGGCCATGTGGAGGTAGGGGAGGGAATGGCAGATGGTGGGAAGGATGTGGCATTGGAGGTGTATCTGGGATTGTCTTTTGTAGGAGTCCATGTCTTTGCTGCCTGTGGCCGTGGTGCTTTCCATACCAAAGCAGCATGTCAGCGGAGCAGACACACACACCGTAGCTCTGCCTGGAACATGCAGCAATCACTGCCAGATGGGCTGGGCGATTTTTCAGGGACCCAGCTTGATATGCCTGGCTGGAGTGGGTTCAGTTGGACTGGGGTCTGGGGCTCTGATAGTTTGCGATGTTCCTTTTTGCATAGTCAATTCTTACCATTTGTTGTTTTACCCCCACCTTTGCCTGATGCCGCTCTCTTCTTAACTTGCTTCAGTTATTTCACTTCCAGTTTTTAAATAGGATCTAAGAATTGCAACGCTGAATGAAAGATAAACAAACAGAACCATTTGAATGTTGGCCCATAGCTGGTAGAACTGTACCTAGTGACGGTCGGCTGTAATGACCGGGTTCCCTATAGCATTTTCTGGCTGGGCGAATAAAGCAGTGTCAAAGAGCCAAATGCGCGCTTTTAGGGTGAAAGGGCTCGTCAGGTGTTTGCTCTCTAAGGAACATGTCACCGGCCAGGGCTTGCAGTCGTTCAGGAGAGGTGCGCTGAGTTGTATTTAGGAATCTCAAAATAAGAGGTTAAGACGGTTGGTTCGCAATATCCATTGAAATCTTGCAAACAATTATACAAAAGGACCCTACTGCTGTTAAAACAACATGGTATTAATACTAATTCAAAACTGACATTAAAATTAGGAGAGAAACGCATGAGAAAGGAACTAACACCTACGTACCATTTCTTAATGCCTAAAATTTTGACACTCCCTCACACCGTCTTTTTTTAAAAGCGATGCACAGCACACTGTCAAGTTAATGAATGAAAGCACACCCATTATTCACTGCTTTGTGTTGCATGAGCATCTGATTAAACACCTAATTAAAACTGTACCACTGTAAGTGGAAATGCATCAACCCAGCTTAGCTCCAAGGTGTTTAGATGGGAATGAAAATTTTCTAAATTAAATACGTGGCAGAATGGTTAATGGGGAAAATACACTGAAATGCCTCTACCCAGTGCTGTTGACTTCTTCTCCTAAACCCTTCATGAGTTCTGGCCTCTTGGTCAACTTGGCTCCCAATCTCACATCAGCTGTGCCCTCTCCCAGCCTAACCCATTTTTACTGATATTCTTCATCCTCCTCATCCAGGCAGGGGGTTGGTGCAGCAGCCCCTAAGGTACCTGCGTTAATCACAGTCTCTCAAACTGGGGCTATTTAGATTTCAAGGAACGATTTATCCGAGTTACTGACTCTGGGAGGTGGCTGAGAGGGCATTTGTTCTTAGGGCCATGTTCAACCCTGGTAGGCTCCATGTTACCTCGTCCTCCACCCTCCTCCATGTGTCTCTGCTCATGTGTCAGTGTGTCACCTTCTGATCATAATGCCACTGGCCTCAGGAGAGCACCGAGACAAGAGCTACATCACAAGAGGGTTATGGTACTGAGAGAAAAATACATCACAGGGAGGGAGTAATTATCCTGAAATGAAACATTCCAGTCTAGGAAGTGAAAGAATTCAAGTACTTTATTACTTAAAATTATGTTTGAAATGATTAGATTTTTATGAATAAATTGCAGCAAATGCTGATTTCACTGTACACAGATGAAAAAATATTTGTATAAGTAATATACAGAAATGCTTCTGGAAAAAGTTGAGTGTGATTTAAGGATATTTACACTGTATATTTTGCATGTGACATTGACAATTTCTCTTTGAACAGTTATATGATTTGGCTTTTGGAATCTCAGCAGTTACTATAATTAAAATAATTGTTGTCTGTGGACTCCCATAACTTCCCACAACTCTGAACATTGAAATTGTAAACATTGAAAAAAGGGCTTAAAAATTTTTATCACTATCTGTTGAAATTACGAGAAAGAAATAGACAAAATGAATTTTGTCAAACCCACTTAACCGCAATTGCAATATGTTAGGGGATGGAAATTCACAACTAAGGCACCCAACCTTAATTCTGCCCTGTAGTGATGCCAGGTAATCACCATAGGGCTATGAATTAGGCATTTTAGTGTATAAAGTTCCAGGTTACAAATGGGTATGATCTAAAGACACATGAGATCTTTTCCTCAGGATATCACCGTAACTGGGTTGCTTCTCTTGTTGGTAATTCCCAGAAATGAACAGATTATTAACGTTTTGTCAGTTATGAAGTGGCCATTTCAGATTTCTGGGGAGTGTCTGTTGTTTGGCACTAGGGGCCAGGTCCTTGGAGAGATGGAACCTTGGTTTCAATTTAACTTCTCCATGCTCAGCAGCTTCTGGAATTTGGTTCAAAGTATTTACATGTTTCCCTGCCCTGGTGTTAAAAGTGCTGCTTTAGAAAGTGGGGAAGGGCAGGAACTGACTGCAGGATCAGTAGCTGAGTCCCTTAGATAGTTATAGCTCATCGGAAGGAGGATGGGGATTGGTGGGTGTCTGTGGCTTTAATAATAAACACAGAAATATCATTGTTCTTAGTGAATTTTCATCTTCTAATTCCCATAACCCACTAATTATCCCTGGCTGCCCCCGGCCGTCTAGGGAGGGAGAACTAGTAAACTCCTGTGGCCAGTGTGGAACCTAAGGCCCAAGGATCTTTCCGTGGCTGACTCAAAGTCACCCAGAGTGAAATTCACTTCACTGGATAAATCCCTAGTTGCTGAGCTCTGCAGAGGGGTGGGGAGGTGAATTCCATTCCCCATTCTTGAGCATGGACCCTCCCCTCCAGTTCTCACCCTGATCTCAGACAGTTCCCCAATCTTCCCCTGCAGTGATGGACCCACTTGATGCTGCCAGAGCCATGTGCCATGGGATCTAGAGAGGACAGAGGCCCAGCTCCAGAACTGCTCCCCCTGCCCACAGCCCCCAAGCTGTGCTAGAGTTGCCCTGACTTTCCGATCTGCAGATGGGTCCAGCTGTACCCAGCCCGTGCACCCACCACACACAAACTGTCACAACAAACATGCCAGGATTGGGAAAGACCATCTGGGGCTGGCTGCAGTCTCCCTTTGCTGCTGTGAGGGGAATGGGGTGGTCCCTCATATAGGATCCAAACATTCCCAGGGGCAGAAGGGAAATGTTGTTTCTTCCAGGGGTTTGAAATGTTTGGTTTAGAGTCCTGAGCTCTGTCTTCCTGTTTGTCTCCTTCTGCCACTTTCAGATCTCTTGGAGAGACAAGGTGGGTGAGGTAATTTTTTTAGAACCAATTAAAAATACCTTTATGCTATCCTGGGACCAACATGGGTACAACAACTTTCCCCTTTGTACCCCTTCCCCATCTCACCTCCCCCTCAGCTGAGACTGTCCCATGTGCTAGGAAAATAAGGGTTCAGTCCTGTAACTGGATTGGGTCTTGCCAGCACTAACAGGAGTGAAAGCCTGTGTGCATTAATGACAGCAGCAGCTCTGGGACTCGACCCATAGGGAGAAGAGACGGGAGTGAGCAGGTTATGTTTGTGTCAGGTGTGAGTTACTCATGTGGGAATTCTGCACCACTGCGTATGCACAGAATTCACATCCAGCGCAGAATTTCTTTTTTTTTTGGTGTGAAGAAGATACATTCTGCCTGAGAAGTGCTACAGTTCTGCCTTTCACCCACCAGAGGCCCCTGTGGCACCAGAACAAGCAGCATTCAGCTGGGTTCATCTTGGTGGTAATTTGTTGCCCCGAGCTCTACCCCAAATGGGAAGAGAGTTAGTGGGTGGAACTTGGGAGAGTCCTGAGACACGGCTGCCTCGGGGTGTGGGGACAGGGTGGTCATTCTCTACTTGCAAGAGGGTGTTAAAAGGGCACAGGAGGAGCAAGTGTCCCCTATGGAGACTGCCCAGCCCCCGGTTATCCAGTCCCAGACGCTTCTTCCCCCACCATACCCCAAACCTCTTCACCCCTCCAACCATCAGTTGCCAGCTTTCCCTCGCTGCTAGCCCTTCCTGACCGGCAGAGACCCTCTAAGCCAGTAGTGTGTCAGGGCTCAACCTTCTGGCTGAGTCCTCTGAGCACTTTCTTCCTCTCTTGGGGTACCATGCCACAGGGGCCCCACAAATCTACATTGCTTAGGCTTTGGCTTCAGCCTCAGGTAGGGCTCAGGGCCCTGGACTTCAGCCCCATGCGCTGGGACTTAAGCTTTCTGCCCTGGGCCTCAGTGAGTCTAATACTGGCCTTGCTTGGCGCCCTCCCTGAAACCTGCTAGTGACCCTATCGGGCCCAGGACCCCTAGTTGAGAACCACTGCCTTACCCTACGAATCACAGCAATGTTCAGGTTACTGCCAGTCATAGAATCATAGAGTATCAGGGCTGGAAGGAACCTCAGGAGGTCATCTAGTCCAACCCCCTGCTCAAAGCAGGACCAATCCTCAACTAAATCATCCCAGCCAGGGCTTTGTCACGCCTGACCTTGTCCCAAAGGACCAGTCACTTACTGAGGTCAGTTGAATCTTAGATCTCACAGCAAAGACAATACTTGTAGCCAGTCCTGTAATAACCTGTATTAAGACTTATTTAAAAGGAAACGAGAGTTGTTTACGAAGTTAAAACCAAGTAATTCTATAGATGGAGACAAGTTACAGTCTTAAATTTCAAAAGGTAATAGAAGCTTCTATAATAAGCAAGCCCTATATCTTCCTTAGGACTAACCCAGGCTAATCAGCTGGGGATCTCTTGCTTATGCCTAGAATCTTTGCCCCCCAGAGTCCAAGCAGCATACAGATAATCAGTTCCTTCTGTATGGGTTTTTTTATCCCCTTCCTGCCATGTGCTCTGAGCTGCAAACTGAGCTAATGGGAAGTCAAGAGCACAACAACAGTCTTTTGTCGTCTTTAACATCCCATAATAGTCTCTCTGGTGTTGATGAACCTTTCCTGCCAGGCAGGATGTAATGCATTCGGTTGCCAGTCAGCACTTCACCTAGGTAAAGTCTCTCTCCTGTCTGGTGATTTACAGAGCCACAGAGGCTCACAATGCAACTAGTCAGATATTAACCCAGGCAGCAACTCACAAGCATTCAATGAAGTGTAAACACATTCTTATAATCCTAGTCCCTAATACTAACACAGGTGAGTCAGACTGATTCCAGCTATGTGTTTGTCCCTGTTCAATGAAGACATGGGGGCTTTTGCAAGAGCTAACACCTCATCTGCCAGTGTCACAGGCAGGATGGGCAGGGATGGTGTCTCTAGCCTCTGTTTGCCAGAAGCGGGGAATGGGTGACGGGGTGGATCATTTGATGATTACCTGTTCTGTTCATTCCCTCTGAAGCACCTGGCATTGGCCACTGAGCTAGATGGACCATTGGTCTGATGCAGTGGGCAGCTCTGATGTTCTTATGTTCACAGTCTCTGTCAGGAGTATCTATTCATTTGGACTCACTGTGGGGCCACAGAAAGAAACAAGATGTGCTGAGGCAAGAAGGCCCAGTCTCAGAGCCCCAGGGGTCATGCTTCCCAAAAGCTAAAACTAGGCCCAGCCCATGAAAGGGGCACTGCCAGGAGAGACTGTATAAAGGCTGGAGCATCAAACAGCTTTGTAAACCTGAGAGAGCTGCCTTGGGAACAGTGACAGGGAGAATTCCCCAGAGTGACTCCTTTGATTCTGCTCTTCTCTGGCCTTTGGTTCATAGAATTATAGAACTGGAAGGGACCTCGAGAGGTCATCTAGGCCAGTCCCCTGTGCACTCAAGGCAGGACTCAATATTATCTAGACAATCCCTGACAGGTGTTTGTCCAGCCTGCTCTTAAATATCCCCAGTGATGGAGATTCCACAACCTCCCTAGACAATTTATTCCAGTGCTTAACCACTCTGACATTTAGGAAGTTTTTTTCCTAATCTCTATCCTAAACTGCCCTTGCTGTAATTTAAGTCCATTGCTTCTTGTCCTATCCTCAGCGATTAAGAAGAACAATTTTTCTCTGGCATCCTTGTAACAACCTTTTATGTACTTGAAAACTGTGATCATGTCCCCTCTGAGTCTTCTCCAGACTAAACAAACCCAGTTTTTTCAATCTTCCCTCATTGGCCATGTTTTCTAGACCTTTATTCATTTTTGTTACTCTTCTCTGGACTTTCTCCATTTTGTCCACATCTTTCCTGAAATGTGGCCCCCAGAACTGGAAACACTACTCCAGTTGAGACCTAATCAGTGCGGAGTAGAGCGGCAGAATTACTTCTCGTATCTTGTTTACAATACTCCTGCTAATACATCCCCAATTGATACTTACTGTTGCAAAAAAAGCGTAACTCTGTTGACTCATATTCTGCTTCTGATCCACTATTATCCCCAGATCCGTTTCCACAGCACTCCTTCCTTGGCAGTTATTTCCCATTTTGTATGATTGTTCCTTCCTAAGCGGTGTACTTTGCATTTGTCATTACTGAATTTCATCCTATTTACTTCAGACCATTTCTCCAGTTTGAATTTTGATGATTTTGAATTTCAGTTCTATCCTCCAAAGTCCTTGCAACCCCTCCCAGCTTGGTATCGCCTGCAAACTTGAGAAGTGTAACAGAGAGACTCTGCTGCTGGGAGGGTTTCACCATGTGTCAGAGGGTTACACCCTGGTAGGAGGGGGCTAGATCTGTACTGGAATAAGGTCACTCTGTGCTTCCCAATGTGGCAGAACCTAGAATGTCCATTAGCAGGGAAAATCCTGGGGGGAATCGACATGTGGAAAGGACAGAAACCCTGTGTGAATGCTCTCACATTGCCCTTCTCACCCTGGCAGGCTACAGAATAACGTCCACGTTTTGCTCCAGATCATCCCATCCTCCCAGGGGGAAGGCAATGGCTGCAATGGAGCTGGCTCAGGTAAGGGATTCTCAGGGAGCTGGTGGTGGGTTCTGCTTGGAGGGAGAGAAGCAGTAAATGTATGGGAGGGTGGGAGCCAGTGATGAGCTGCCAAAATATTAACAACAGGTTCCTTCCTCCTCACCTCACGAGGGGCTCATGCCCCCCCCGGGGGTCGTGCCCCATCCAACCCCCCGTGTTCCTTGACACACACCCTGGGTACCCCTGACCCATCCCCCCCTTCCCTGTCCCCTGACTGCCCCCTGCCGCCCCATCAAACCCCTCCTCTCATTCTTGATGCCCCCTCAGAACCTCTGCCCCATCCAACCACCCCTTCTCTCTGTCCCTGACTGCCCCCCACCACCTCATCCAACCCCTGCTCCTTCCTGACTGCCCCCTGGGACCCTTGCCCCCATTCAATTCCCTTGTTCCCTGCCCTCTGACCGCCCTGACCCCTATCCACGCGCCCACAACCCACCAAACACCCCCTCCCTGTTCTCTGCCCCCTTACCACACTGCCTGGGGCCAGGACTGGAACCGCTCTGCCGGGACCACGACTGGCGCCGCAGGACCCAACTCCCTGAGCCGGGCTGGAGCCGCTCTCCCGGGACCGGTGCTGCGGGGCCTGAGCTGGGCTGGGTCGGAGCCGTTCAGCCGGGACCAGCCCCGAGCCAGGGGTGCTTAGACGGGACCCGGCTGGGGTGCTCGGCCAGAGCAAGGGGGAGCCGCTCAGGTGGAACCGGACTGAGCCACACGCACCGCTACCTTCCCGGCCCAGGTTACCTGCCTGCTGCTTGTTTCAGGCTTTCTGTGAACATTTGATTCGCAGGAAGCAGGGGATGGGGAGGAGAAGGAGGATGGAGCTTTCAGAGGAGAGGGGGAGGTGGGCTGGGGGCGGGGTGGACAACTACCGGAGCCTTTGTTAAATTTAAAAGCTTTTTTAGAACCAGTTGTCCTGGAACACCCTGTTCTAAAAAGGCTTCTAAATTTAACAACCAGTTCATGCGAACTGGCTGGAGCTCACCACTGGTGGGATCTGCTAGAGGTGGTGGGAGGCAGGAAATATCTTGGGTGGAGAAAGAGAGGGGACAGGATGTGACAAACCTGCTGAGAATTGTGTACTCCAGGGTGTAATGGGTTGTCACCCCGGGGTGCAGTCTGGGGGGCTTCTGGGAACCGCTGTGCTCTCTAACCCTCAAGCTGGGCTGGCCCTTCTCACACTGCTTTGCTGGAGATTCAGCCAGCCTCTCCAGGGCCTGTTATCACCCAACACGACAGCAGGTGGCGCCATGCAGCCAACTAAGCTACCTGAGTGCGTTACCTAAGCCACTCAAGGAGAGAGAGAAGACAACAGCCAATTTCCCAGCGATAAGTGTTAGCAAACAGATCAAAGCAGATTACTTAGCAAATAACCAAAAGCTCAAACCAAGCCTAACATACTATCTGGATAGAATTTGAATTAGCAATTTCTCACCCTGACTGATGATACAAGCAGTCCACCAAGTTTCCATACACAAGCTAGAAATCCCTTTGCACTGGGACCAATACTTCCTCCAGTTTAATCTTTGTTCCTCAGGTGTTTCCAGGAGTTCTCTTGTGCAGGGAATGAGGCCTTGAGCTGATGTCACACCCCACCTTATGTAGCTTTTCCATATGACAGGAACCCTTTGTTCTAAACTCAGTTCCCAGTCCAGTTTGTGGAAAAATACAGGTACCAAAATGAAGTTCATTGTCATGTGGTCTGGTCACATGCCCTAGCATGCCCTGCTGAGTCACAGTAGCCATGACTCCTATGCTGGCTGAAACGTTTACAGGAGGGCTAAGCTCTTCCACAGTCCATTGTCTTTGTTGATGAGCCATGAACACTGTCTGGCTTCTTCATTGTTGTACCTGAAAGGCTCCTTGTGGCTGTTAACCCAGTGTAAGCACATTTGAAAGACAGATACAGAGTCAATATCCATAACTTCAGCTACAAACATGATCCGTGCACACAGGTAGGATAATCATATTCAGCAAATCATAACTTTTCCAGTGACACCACACATGAGGCATTTTGTACAAAATGAGTCATGTCCTAATCATATTATAATCCTGCCACTATGTTGAATATAGGCTGTAGTGTCAGATAGGTTCTAATTTCAAGGCACAGGCTTTGGGAATGAAACTTCCCCTCTTTGTGGAACAGGAAATAACCCTCCAGCCAGGGCTGGGACAACTTCCCAGACTCCCAGTGCTGAAACCTGAACCTCCTGACACTTCGTTAGTTACCCCTACCCCCAGTCTTTGTGGCAACTGCAAACTTTATCGGTGATGATTTTATATTCTCTTCCAGGTCATTGATAAGAATGTTAAATAGCACAGGGCCAAGATCCAATCCTTGCGGGAACCCGCTAGAAAGAAATCCACTCGACCATGGTTCCCTATTTAAAATCCCAGTTTTTAATCTATTTAATGTATGCCATGTGTATTTTGTATCTTTCTAGTCAAAATATTGTGCTGAACCAACTCATGTGCCTACATATATTACATCAGGACTATTAGCTGCAAGTAAACTTTTGATCTCATCCAATAAGGATATCTAGTTAGTTTGATAGGATCTATTGTGTCTAAACCTTTTTAATGGGTACTAATTATATTACTCTCCTTTCTTTCTTAATGAAATCCAGTATCGGCTGCTCCATTCTCTTGCCCAGTATCGATTTCAGACTGACACACTTGTAATTAGCTGCGTCATCTCTTTTATACTTTTTAAATATTGGCACAGCATTAGCTTTATTCCAGTCTTCTGGAATTTCCCAAGTGTTCCAAGTCCTAATTAAAATCAACATTAACAGTCCACCATGCTCCTCCAGCAGGTCTTTCAAAACTCTAGTTATCTGGACCATTGTTAGGATTAATTTTGTCCTTTTAAAAACTTCCTTCTTATTTTCATTGGTTGATCATTGATTTCTGATAGCTTCCCTTGCCAACTTTCTACAATTCTGACCTTCTAACTTCTATTCTTTACTATTGAGTTCCCCTTTCTTCCATATATTTTATTTGGAGAGTGTTGGGATTCCTACCAGGGAGCTACCAGCAGGCTCCAGAGACAGCCCCATCTCCTATATTAAGCTCTGGCTAGTAGCTATGTGATAAATGTGATGACCCTGCTTCCGTCTGTCAGCTGGGAGACACAAAGGTTCTCTCTTCCTCCTGGCTGCTCTAGGCAAGGTGGGGTGGGACTCTGTTAACATGTGCCTCCTGGAGCTTCCATTTACCTGGTGCTGCTGTTCCATGAATAGTGGGGTTGTGAGTGGGGCAGCAGGTCCTGAGTGTTGGACTCTTTCTCTTTCAGGGGCCGGTGACTTTCGAGGAGGTGGCTGTGTATTTCACTAGGGAGGAATGGGCTCTTCTGGACCCTGTTCAGAGAGCCCTCTACAGGGATGTCATGCAGGAGAACTATGAGACGGTGACCTCGCTGGGTAAGAAGTCCTGTCCTCTGGGTTATTAGAAGCTGTGGGGTCTATAAAGAACCTGAGCAGTAATAACTTTATACCTTTATTCATCATTCAAGTTTTGACAAGTTTCTTTGTCCCCCTTTTTTTCCTTATCTCCCATACACTAGCAGGCAGCAGGGAGGGAGGAGGTAATAAGGGATGAGGAGGGAACACAAGAAGCTCCCAAGGCTCCAGGAGGTGGTGCCGGCTGCGAGTAATGGGAAGAAGGAGAGGGGAGTGTGGAGGAAGGGCACCCAGGAAGTGGGCTGGGTGGGTCATTGGGAGGGAGGAGAGGTTTGGGGATCTAGAGCTGTGGGGGATCCCAGACCTTTAACCCTGAATCCCTACCCAAACCTCAGGTAAATCCTAGACTTCAGCATAACCACTCTCGCAAAGCCTCAACTTAATATAAGGCCCTGAACTGTAGCAAGCTTAGGCTACGTTTACTAAATCGTATCACTAAATCGACCACGGCTAGATCGATCTCAGAGCGTCAATCCCGGCTGTAGTGTCGACCTGCCCTTAATAACCCATTTCTTTATGCTCACCTCTTTGCCTCCACGCATGTACCAAAATAATAAGTAATACTCTGATCATGGCATCTTACCTCTAGCAAGTATAAAATTGCCCACAAGACGTGAGACTAGCTCATAGATCATAAAATCAGGGCAGGGTCAAGAAGAGTGAGGGTTTGGAGAGAGTCTTGTCCCCCCTATCCCCATCTGCAGCAGCCACAAGCTGTCTTCCCTCCAGGCTCCTTGGATCTTTGAGCCTGTCCCTCCTGAGGTTACGTAGCCCAGTTCTTGTTTCTTACATTCTCCTTTTCCAGAAGAATTAGAGGCTGTTGCTCCTGAATGTTAGCGTTTAATTCCCCAGCCTTCTCCTCCCACTGGGGGAGTTTAATTCTCCCTCCCATTTCACCTGAGTCACTAGATTTCCTAATTCCCCAAAATGTGCTTTTGCAATGTCACAGTTCAGGGGTAGCTAAGCCTTTGACCTGCCTCCATGGTCTGCTCAAGGAATGGCCCCTCAGGTATCAGGCCTCTAGCCAGCCCCTCTCTATGGATAGGGACCCACATGCCTCTCCTTTTTGACCAGTGTGTGAGGATTGCAGCTTGTCCTCCACTGTGTTTGCTGGACTAACGTCCAGTTCCTGTGCTTTGCTTTCTCTCCAGGGGCTGTGAGCAGTGTGTCTGAGATAGAGGTGGGACTTCTGGTGATACTTGTATGATGCCAATACACACCTCAGTTTCCTGCTGTGATTGGTATTGCTATGATTATAAAGAGCAGGAGACGTGAGGTGTTTTGTCACATAGCTGTCATGGGGTGATATGAATGGGTCATTTAGGACTCACTGGGAGTAACCTACATCAATCTAATACCCAACAGAGACAAGAGAATGACTGTCACCCAGGGCTGCCCAGAGGATTCAGGGGGCCTGGGGTCTTCGGTGGCGTGTCCCCCTTATCTGCTCTGACACCGCAGAGCATTTTCCTCGTGTCCCACTTACCAGCTGGAAGGAGGTTACTAGTGGAGTTCCTCAAGGATCGGTTTTTGGACCAATCTTATTTAACCTTTTTATTACTGACCTTGGCACAAAAAGTGGGAATGTGCTAATAAAGTTTGCGGATGACGCGAAGCTGGGGGGTATTGCTAACACGGAGAAGGACCAGGATATCATACAGGAAGATCTGGATGACCTTGTAAACTGGAGTAATAGTAATAGGATGAAATTTAATAGTGAAAAGTGCAAGGTCATGCACTTAGGGATTAATAATAAGAAGGTTAGATATACATTGGGGACGCATCAGGTGGAAGCAACAGAGGAGGAGAAGGACCTTGGGGTATTGGTAGATCACAGGATGACTATGAGCCGCCAATGTGATATGGCCGTTAAAAGAGCTAATGCGGTTTTAGGATGCATCAGGCGAGGTATTTCCAGCAAAGATAAGGAGGTGTTAGTACCGTTATATAAGGCACTGATGAGACCCCACCTGGAATACTGTGTGCAGTTCTACTCTCCCATGTTTAAGAAGGATGAATTGAAACTGGAACAGGTTCAGAGACGGGCTACTAGGATGATCCGAGGAATGGAAAACCTGTCATATGAAAGGAGACTCAAAGAGCTTGGCTTGTTTAGTCTAGCCAAAAAAAGGCTGAGAGGGGATATGCTTGCTCTTTATAAATATATCAGAGGGATTAATATTAGGGAGGGAGAGGAATTATTTAAGCTTAGTACCAATGTAGACACAAGAACAAATGGGTATAAACTGGACACTAGGAAGTTTAGACTTGAAATTAGATGAAGGTTTCTAACCATTAGAGGAGTGAATTTCTGGAACAGCCTTCCAAGGGGTTTAGTGGGGGCAAAAGACATATCTGGCTTTAAGATTAAGCTTGATAAGTTTATGGAAGGGATAGTATGATGGGATAGCCTAATTTTGGCAATCTATCTTAGTTTATCAGCAGATAAGTATGCCCAGTGGTCGATGATGGGATGTTGGATGGGATGGGATCTGAGTTACTGCAGAGAATTCTTTCCTGAGTGCTGGCTGGTGAGTCTTGCCCACATGCTCAGGGTTTAGCTGATCGCCATATTTGGGGTCGGGAAGGAATTTTCCTCCGGGGCAGATTGGTAGAGGCCCTGGAGGTTTTTCGCCTTCCTCTGCAGCGTGAGGCATGGGTCACTTGCTGGTGGATTCTCTGCAGCTTGAGGTCTTCAAACCACAATTTGAAGACTTCAATAACTCAGACGTAGGTTAGGGGTTTGTTATAGAAGTGGATGGATAGGGTTCTGTGGCCTGCTTTGTGCAGGGGGTCGGACTAGATGATCACGTTTGTCCCTTCTGACCCTAGAATCTATGAGTCTATGAGCTCTGATGCTTCAGAGCATTTGCCCTGTTTCCTCGTTCCCTGTTCCTGTTCCCCCTCCTGTTTGACTCAGTTTATATAGTAATATTCTCAGCTATACCTTTGCTTAACCAATCATTGTACTGAAATTTAATTAACCAATCCTAACACATTGAAACATAATTCTCTAACCAACTGTATCCCACTACCTAATTAACTTACACCTAGCAAAATTAATTATACAGCAGACAAAAACAATTAGAGAACCAGACTGATTAACATTGTAAAGCGGTGGCCATAAAGATAAAAGAATACAAAAATGAGAGTTTCACAACCACAAGCATTGAGTAGTGATTTCTTGCCAAACCAGGCTGCTATCAAACTAAGTTTTCTTTAACCATCTTAAGATCTGTTTCTTTATCTGGTAGTGCTGGGCACTATCAGGACAGGATCATCTTCCTAACAGCCCAATAGCACCTTATTTCAGTGTGACTGGTTTGGGATGTGAGGATGTGACCCTTTGCTTCCCAGCTTATGGCTGCCCCTGCTGCTTAGCCAAAGGCCTTAGCCTAAGGACAAGGCCTCAGACTGTCACGGTAAGAGAAGGCCCTTACAAATACAGACAGTGATTTTGATTCTTTGTTTTCATACTCCTATAAGTAGCTAAGTGATAAAAATACCCCTAAGTTCTTAAACTATAGGCTTTACAGGCAGGCCTGAATATCTCTATTCTAACAGTGGGTTCTGTCCCTTATCCCATTCTGTGCCTGTCTTGTGTATTTAGATTGTAAATTCTTCAGGGCATGGGCCATCTACTATTCTGTGTTTGTACTTGTCCTAACACAATGGGGACCCACTGTTAGTTGCTCCTTAGCACTAATGTAATGAATATGATTTATAATCATAATAACTCTCCTGCCTCTTTGAGCCAAGGAAGCTGGCCTTGCAATGTTACTGCTTAACAATGAGCTGGGGGTTAAAACCATGGACTATTCTTTGTGACAAGTATCCCACAAATTCTACTGACCTCCCTGGTTTTCTTTGCCTGCAGTAGGGTTTCCAGTTTCCAAACCTGATGTGATCTCCCAGGTGGAACGAGGGGAAGAGCCGTGGGTTCCAGACCTCCAGGGCTCTGAGAAAGAAGTGCTTCCAAGAGCTGCCTGCACAGGTGAGGACTTGGTTAAACCAACTCAACAACTGTGTGGGAATGCAGGAAACATTTGGGATGCCCTACAAAGACCCTGTGAGCTCTCCAAGTTCAGGATTGTTCCCTGCAGATGTGGAATCATTATGGCAGATGTCACTCATGGCTTCCCTCCTATTCTGACTGACAACTGGCAGCAGGTCGCTCCGCGATCTCACTTTCCTCTGAGTGTTCTCGTGAGATGCAGACCAAAACTGATCCCTTCCTCTCTCCTCTGGGGAAGGTTTTGGGGAAAATCAGCTCCTGATAGGTTTGATCTCTCCCACACATATTTTGGATTGTTCATCCCTTTTTCCATTCCTCTCTCTGAGATTTTCTTTCTTTCCGGTGCAGGTAGTGACCTGTGTCTGGATTCTCTCTGTCTCCCATCAGGTGATGGGATGGTGAGTGAGAATGAGGAGGAGAAACCCCATCAGGAAGATGCTGAGCGAAGAGAAGCACATGGAATGTTATCAGGAAGATCCAAAGAGAATGTTTCCAGGAGTTGTGCACTCCCAGAAAAACCAAAAGCCTGTGAGACTCAGGGGAGGCCAGAGGGAAACTTTAGTAGCCTCTCAGACCTTATAACAAGCGGCAGAATCAACTTGGAAGAGACACGCTACAGGTGCCATGAGTGTGGGAAAAGCTTCAATTGGAGCTGTTCCCTTGTCAGACATCGTAGAATCCACACAGGAGAGACGCCTTATACGTGCACTGAGTGTGGGAGACACTTCAGTCAGAGCTCACACCTTATCCGACATCAGAGAATCCACACAGGAGAGACGCCCTACACGTGCTCTGAGTGTGGGAAAAGCTTCAATCGGAGCTCTACCCTGAACACACATCGTAGAATCCACACAGGAGAGACGCCCTACACATGCGCTGAGTGTGGAAAAAGCTTTAGTTGGCGCTCAGACCTTATCAGACATCAGAGAATCCACACAGGAGAGATGCCTTACACGTGCACTGAGTGTGGCACAAGCTTTAGTTGGTGCTCAGACCTTATCGGACATCGTAGAATCCACACAGGAGAGACGTCGTACACATGCTCTGAGTGCGGGAAAAGCTTCAATCAGCGCTCAACCCTTATCAGACATCAGAGAATCCACACAGGAGAGAAGCCCTACTCATGCTCAGAGTGCGGGAAAAGCTTTAGTCGGAGCTCACACCTTATCAGACATCAGAGAATCCACACGGGAGAGACGCCGTACACGTGCACTGAATGTGGGAAAAGCTTCAATCGGAGCTCTACCCTGAACACACATCGTAGAATCCACACAGGAAAGCTACCTTACACATGCGCTGAGTGTGGAAAAAGCTTTAGTCGGAGCTCTGCCCTAGTCGGAGCTCACATCTTATCGGACATCACAGAATCCACACAGGAGAGACGCCTTACACATGCGCTGAGTGTGGGAAAAGCTTTAATCGGAGCTCTACCCTGAACACACATTGTAGAATCCACACAAGAGAGATGCCCTACACATGCTCTGAGTGCGGGAAAAGCTTCAATCAGCGCTCAAGGCTCATTAGACATCAGAAAATGCACAGAAGAGAGAATTGTAATAAATCCCTTGACTAGGGTTGGCAAAAACGAATTTTTTCTTATAAATCACATTAGCTAATTCCCACATAGTGATTTTTGCATCATCTTCACCGTGGTGTCTCAGCTCCACCAGATAAGTTGCCGCCTTCTGCCTTTTGCAGCTCATCCTTCTTTGGGGTCAGTCCTATGATCTTTTCTATCAACTCCTTTCCTTTTGAGTCATAGGAGTGTGTATCCCTCCAGCCAGGAATGTTCATGAGTTCCAAGTTGGGGAGAGAGGTTTGATCCCAGCAAGGTACACTGAGGCAAAAACTACCTGTGCCTTCCATCCACTAGGACTGTACATGGCGTTAGCTGCTCAAGTTAGTGATCTTAATGTAAAAAGTTGTAGTGCAGATGCAGCCCAGGTGCAGTGGTTGGCATTAGCTTTCCCCTTGACCTGACCTAAACTCCATCACTTTTCCTAGTCTAAACTAACCCTGAGCATCACGGTTATCCTGTTCCCCCATTTCAAAGCAATTCTTAGTCATCGAGTTCTCCCTTGGGGAACAAATTGTTTCATTCCCAGTTGTTCTGATGTTGCTTCAGGTTGTGCTGGAGAGCAGATATTTTCATTATTATTTTCCGCACTTAAAATATATTGAACTATAACAAAGAGCAGGAAGAGGGCAGGGATAGGGAAAAAAGTCATTTCCTCCTCTGTAACAACAGACATAGTTAGGGTAAGTCAGAGGGAGTCCCTTATTCCCCATCACTGTCCTCCTTCAATCCGTGCTAGAACCTAAGAATCCTTTTCCTTTCCCCAGTTGTGGGGTGAGAGACTTCCAAAAGTGCTCCCTGTGCTATAGCACATGGCTAAGCTCAGAGAATAAACCCCAAATCTCCCCTGAGCTTTGCTTTTTGAATTCTGTATTTCCGATTGCTTCAAGCCTGGGCATTGTGATTATTAACCAGTTTCTCTAGCACTGTTCCTACCACTGTTTCTGTAACATATTTTGTTTTTTATGGGACAGGGTTGTTATTCCTTTGCCTAACCCCAACCTGGAAGGCCAGGGTGTCTGTTTTCTCTGGCCCCTCCCCACAGACAAATCTGACAGGGTTGAACCTGCCTGGAGCAAACAAAAAGCCCCACCGGTCACACACATGAAGCAGATAGACATACACAAGACACAGAAGAAACTGAATAATTTGAGCTATCAACATTTCCACTTTCCCACAGCATGTTAGTTCTGAAGCTTGTTTTAATTTGTTTCTTTTCTTGGAACCAGAACTGGGGAAAGAGAACACTGGAGTCAGTGGAATTACAGCAGGAAGGGATAAGTCTCATGATTCGTCACTAACCAAAGGCTTTGTAAACAGAGCGATAATGTTACTGAATGGTCTGGCTAACCCTGCAGTTAGAAACAATCAGCTCTATGGGTGGTAAATTGACAGGCTTTGCTGCTGATCATGAAATAGCAGCTGTTGAAAGGTAATATGCTTCTATTTCAATGCCTCTGGAAGTACAGAAAACAATGATCTGTGTTAAAGGCAAGTTGCCATTTCTCAGTGCCCCAATTTCTATTGTGTGTGTACAGGAAGGTTTGAATGTGTAGCAGGTAGTTTGATAAAGCTTAGCTATTTTATGTGTGTAACAGACTCCTGCCCACCTCCAGCAGAGGTTTCAGTCACATACTATGGCAACTTACTGAATGTCACACAAATTAGTCCATTCCTCCCCATAGTCAGTCTCTGACCGGAATGTTAGAATGAGGCAGAGAACTGGGAAAGTATCGCAGTAGGAATACATTAAAAAGTGGGATTAATCAGAGCTGGGGTGCAGACAGAGCCTGTTCTACAGCTGGTGAAGTGATAGGGACACACTCCCACTAGTGCAGGCTCTGAAATAACGGCAGAAGCAGATCGAAGAGAATGAGCTCATGTGGGAGCTATGGGCAGCTGCCCTGTCAGTGCATCACTCACCTGGCAGGTGTTACACAAAACACAGCACTTCCCCTCTGGAAGAGAAACACTTCCCCCTCTGCCACCACTTCATTATACCATCCATGAAGCTATTTGTCGTGCAGGACTTTGATCTCTTTGGGTGGTCTATGGTGATTCATAAAGAGCCATTAGGGGAGCAGGAGTCATCCCAATGGAAATCTCTTCACTTCTTTCTCAGTGTTACCTTCTTAGCCCTGGCTTTGGAGATGACATTAGCCTTATCCTGTCTTGATTTTAGGTAGGATTTTGATCACCTTCTGGGGCTTGGCAGCTTAGAACTTTTGAGGGCTTTTCTCTGCCTTTTTGGTCCCCGCTGCAGTCAGTACATGCTAGACATGGGCATGGTGACCTTCCTGAGGATCTTGACAGCTTTAGCCAGCTTCTTGGGGGCTATTTTCCTGCTCACAGCCACTGTCATCTTCTCATGCCTTGTCCTGGAGGCCCAGCTGCTGGTTGAATGGGAAGGAGCCAAAGTGCTGGTGACTTTATCCCGCACCAAGTTGCCTTTGCTTGTCAGACTCCTGAACCCCAACTGGACGTGGCTCTTGTTCTTCTGCACAGCACAGCCCTGGAGAAGAGGGATCTGCAAATGTACATTCCTATGATCCCTTTGTTTAATGGATGAAAACATAAACTCTACACTTAGAGGATTGGAACTGATTTCAGCTGATGGTCAGGTTTGCTAGGTTTTTATGCATTTGGACAGTGAAATGTTGAGTGTTTACATTCATTTCAAGCATCCCCGTATAGTGGAGCTCCTGAACATAATGGAGAATGGAAATGAAAATGTTTTCCCTTTTTTCAAAAATAAAAATAAGAAAATAAGAGGCTTATTAGAGGGCACTTGGATTTGAAGCAAGGACCCCTTGATCTTCAGTCAAACACTCTACCACTGAGCTTTACCCCAATGAGAGCAGATACTTTCCCCATTGTAGCTGAAGCACATCAGTGATTCCAATAGCAGGGGCAGGTTCTCTCTGGGGCACAGAGATATTTCGGGGAGCTGGTGGCTCCTTTCTTTCCTCACTCTGGAGTAAACTCAGTTTTTTATTCCATGGTACATGTTTATGGAATAACAACAGCAGCTTGAAGAAAGAGGAGAGTAACTATCTCATTCTCAGAGCTGCTGAAGGTGGCCACGTCCCCTCTGTCTGACCATTGCCATTGCAGGAGAGAAGGTTTCAATGGAATTGAATGCCTTGGCTCAAACTAGAGACACAGAAAGGTTTTGCTGTTCGTTGAACAGCAAAGGAAATTGTGTCGGTATGTGAAACTGAGGAGGGACATAAAATGCCCACAGAGTGGCGCAATGCCCTAATCCAGGCCTGCACAACTCGTAAAGCGGCAAGGGCCACATTACTCTAAAGTAAACAGCTGAGGGCCAAAACCCCCTTTGCCTGTGATGAGTGGCTCATACTGCAGTCTGCCCCAGTGAATGAGGGCTAGATGGAGATTGGGCAGTAGCTAAGACTGAGGTGAAGTGGAGATGGTGGAGGTTCCCCTTGGATGGGGATACCCATAACTGTAGGGGTACTGCCAGGTTAAAAGGGGCACCGGGGTCCTGGGAGGGACAGGGGGCCAGCTGCAGTTAGGCAGATCACCGGCCTGCGGAGGGCGCTCTGACATCTGGAGAGCTAATTCCCAAGATGATCAACAGGAGGTGCCACCAGGTGAGTCTGCCCCTGCTTACATTGGGGAAGAATGAACATGGTTTTTGTAAAGGAAAATCATGCCTCGGAAATCTACTATAATTCTTTGAGAGAGTCAACAAGCATGTGGATAAAGGTGATCCCGTGGATGTAATATACTTAGATTTTCAGAAAACCTTTGACAAGGTCTCTCCTCAAAGGCTCTGAAGCAAAATGGGATAAGATGGAAGGTCCTCTCTGGGATAGGTATGGTTCAAAGGCAAGAAAGAAAGGGTCTGATTTATAGAATGGAGAGGTAAATAGTGGTGTCCCCCTGGGGTCTGTACTGGGTCCAGCACTGTTCAACATACTCCTAAGTGATCTGGAAAAAGGGGTAAAAACAGTGAGATGGAAACATTTGCAGATGATACAAACCAACTCAAGTTAGTTACATCCAAAAGAGAGTGCAAAGTGTGACAAAGGGATCTCACCAAACTGTGTGACTGGGCAGCAAAAAGGCAGATGAAATTCAATGTGGATAAATGCAAAGTAATGCACATGGGAAAACATGATCCCAACTCTACATCTAAACTGATGGGGTCTAAATTTTGCTCTTACAACTTAAGAAAGAGATCTTGGAGTCACTGTGGATACTTCTCTGAAAACATCTACTCAATGTGCATCGGCAGTCAAAAAAGCGAGCAAAATGTTGGGAAGTCATTAGGAAAGGGATGGCTAGCAAGACAGAAATATAATATTGCCTGTCTATGAATCTATGGTATGCCCACATCTTGAATATTGGAGCTGGTCCCCCATCTCAAAGAGATATATCGGAATTGGGAAAGGTACGGAAAAGAGCAACCAAAATAATTAGGAATCTTGAACAGTTTCCGTGTGAGGTGAGATTAATAAGACTGAGGGGAGTTTTCAGCTTGGAAAAGAGATGACTAAGGGGAGACGAGGATAGAGATCTATAAAATGATGACAAGTTTGGAGAAAGTAAATAAGGAAGTATCAGAGGGGTAGCCGTGTTAGTCTGGATCTGTAAGGAAGTGTTATTTACTCCTCATAACACAAGAACTAGCGGTCACCCGATGAAATGAATAGACAGCAGGTTTAAAACAAACCAAAGAAAGTATTTCTTCACCCAACACACAGTCAACCTAGGGAAACTTTGCCAGAGGATGCTGTGAGGGCCAAGACTATAACACCAAAGAACTAGATAAGTTGATGGAGGAGAGGTCCATCATTGGCTATTAGCCAGGATGGGCAAGGATATAAAACCATGTTCTTGAAGTGTCCCTAACCTCTGTTTGCCGGAAGCTGGGAATGGGTAATGGGATGGATTGCTTGATGATTCCCTGTTCTGTCGATTCCCTCGCGGGCACCTGGCATTGGCCACTGTGGGAGGATAGGATTCTAGGGTGGCTGGACCATTGGTCTGATCCAGTGTGGCTGTTCTTATGACCAATAGAGGGCAGTCCCCACCAGCAATATTTATATTTGGTGCACTGAAAGGGCTAACTTTCCAAAGGTGACCAAAATGATTAGTGAAAGTGTTTTGGAGAAAAACACTTAACAGAACAATGTAAATGAAAATTGGAAGTTGTTGTTTAAGGAGCTTGTTAGATGGGGCATAAGCCACGTTGCATAATTAGCTGAGCTTGCAATGGCCTTCCACTCAACTCGCTGACATTTCTCCATCTGCAAATGTGGTACCCATTTTAAAATCTAGATCCAATCAATTACAACACGTCAGGGAAGATTCTAGGCATCAATGATCTGATCATTGGGTTGATGGAGGTAAACAAGACATTCCCATAAGGCTCCCTCCCTCTTCCCAAGAGCCATCCTCATCCTCTCTGCCCTTTCTGCTCCACATCCTCTGCAAACTTTCGAAGACAGATGCCTGGTGATGGCCTTTGCTCGTGGGGATGTCGCCTAGTGGTCAGGGTTTTGGTCCCGCGGGACAGGAGGGTGCAGCAGATGGCAGGGGAGCCCAGGGCTTCCCATGGGCTCTGACCCAGGCCACTCTGAGGGCAACACTTCCTCCCACCCTGCTTTATTGTCCAAAGTTTGCAGTTTATCACAGGAAGCTCTGACGGGTGTCAGCTCACTGCTTGGCACCTCTTCTCAGCTGGGCATGTCATGGCAGCTCTCTCCTTCTTGGGGCGGCAGCTGTCTCAGTTACGCTGACAGATCCGGGTTGGTGACTTGTCAGTGGGTGGGGTCGAAGTGGGAACTCAGGAGCTTAGCGAATGGGCCTCTACAGCATGAACTAAAAGCCACCTGGCTGCTAGCTAAGACTGTAGAAAAGACTCGTTTTCTCTCTCCCTCTAAGTGATCTTGATACCACTAGCTGGGGCACACCATCACACCCTGGAGGTGTGTGAGTTACATACTTCCCCTAGCTGAGGAAGCGCATCCAGAGCTTCAGAGAGTTCCCAGCTGTAATCCCAGATGACCCCTGTAACAATTGGCCTCTGGCAGGACACTGCTGAGAGTATCAATTCAGGACAAATTGCTTGGAGCAGGGCAGTCACAGTCCTGCCTAGAATATGAGGCAAGTGTACTAGAGAACCAGAGAGCACAGCCGCTCCGTGTCAGAGCCCCAGAGATCCCGTAGAAATGATGAGCTGCATGCCATTCTAGGGGGTGCCCCTGCAACAACCCCACATGTTGCTTCCCTCCTCCCCCAACCCTTCTGGGCTACAGTGGCAATGTCCCCCCCATTTGTGTAATGAAGTAATAAAGAATGCAGGAGTGAGAAACACCGACTTCTTAGTGAGATAAAATGAGGGGGAGGAAGCCTCCAGCTGCTATGATAGTCCAGGCAGGACATTAAAGGGTTGGGGGGAGAGGAGCCCACCCTCCCACTGCTATGATAGTCCAGGCAGTACAGAATCTTTTCATTAGACTTGAAAGGGCAGGGAGGGGCTGATGGAGCTCAGCCTCCAGTTGCTGTGATGGAGCCAGTTACCAGCCGTTCTGTACTATCTGCCAGGAATGACCAGGGGTCATTCTCATTTTTACCCATGTGCCTCGGCCGACCTCACCGAGGCCAGCCAGGAGCACTCACAGACTGATGGTGACAATGGATAGCAGTCATATTGTACCATCTGCCACCAGGAAGAGGATGCTGGTGTTCAGCGCTACAGCACCTCGTCTACCAGCAGCATGCGGTAGACATAGGGTGACATTGAAAAAAGGCGAGAAACTTTTCCCTTTTCTTTCAGGGGGGGGCGGAAGGGTGTAAATTGATGACATATACCCTAATACGCCCGGGAAAATGTTTTTGACCCTTCAGTCAAGCTCAGCCAAGAATGCAAATGCTTTTCAGAGACTGCAGGGATTGTGGGATAGCTGGAGTCCTCAGTACCCTGTCCCTCCCTCCATGAGCATCCATTTGATTCTTTGGCTTTCCGTTACGCTTGTCACACAGCACTGTGCTGTGGACTCTGTATCATAGCCTGGAGATTTTTTCAAATGCTTTGACATTTCATCTTCTGTAACGGAGCTGTGATAGAACAGATTTGTCTCCCCATAGAGTGATCAGATCCAGTATCTCCCATACGGTCCATGGTGGAGCTCTTTTTGGATTTGGGACAGCATCACCACCTGTGCTGATCAGAGCTCCTGTCATAAACAGATAGCTAAGGGTTAATGTTCTTTTACCTGTAAAGAGGTAACACCAGTAACCTGAAACACCTGACCAGAGGACCAATCAGGAAACAAGACTTTTTCAAATCTGGGTGGAGGGAAGTTTGTGTGTGAGTTCTTTGTTCTTTGTCTTGTGTCTGTACCCACTCGGCTATGAGAGTGATTTTTCTGTCTCCTGGCTTTCTAATCTTCTGTTTCAAGTTGTAAGTACAAGATAGTAAGACAACAAGGTTTATATTGTTTTCTTTTTGTATTTACATGTGTGTAGTTGCTGGAGTGTTTTGAATTGTATTCTTTTTGAATAAGGCTGTTTATTCATATTTCTTTTAAGCAATTGACCCTGTATTTGTCACCTTAATACAGAGAGACCATTTATATGTCCTTTTCTTTCTTTTTATATAAAGCTTTCTTTTTAAGACCTGTTGGAGTTTTTCTTTAGTGGGGACTCCAGGGAATTGAATCTGTAGCTCATCAGGGAATTGGTGGGGGGGAAGAAGTCAGGGAGAAAATCTCTGTGTGTTAGATTTACTAAGCCTGACTTTGCATATCCTCTGGGTGAAAGTGGGGGGAGAGGGATTAGACCTCTCGGTACTTCTGTTTCCAGGACTGGAAACAGGGAGGGTGGAGTCCCTCTGTTTAGATTCACGGAGCTTGCTTCTGTATATCTCTCCAGGAACCCAGGGAGGGAATACCTGGAAGGGAGAAGGAGGGGAAATGGTTTATTCCCCTTTGTTGTAAGACTCAAGGAATTTGGGTCTTGGGGTCCCCAGGGAAGGTTGTTGGGGGGACCAGAGTGCCCCAAAACATTCTATTTTTTTGGGTGGTGGCAGCTTTACCAGGTCCAAGCTGGTAACTAAGCTTGGAGGTTTTCATGCTAACACCCATATTTTGGATGCTAAGGTCCAAATCTGGGAAAAATGTTATGACATGAGTGGCAGCGTTGTGGGAAAGATATAATATTCCTACTGGCTTCTGGATTCTATTTTTCTTTTCTCTGCTAGGGGCTTTTAAGCAGAGAGGGCTTGGTGTTAAAAGGAACCAGAGAGAATTTTTTTTTCTGTTCTCTCCTGGCAGTAGCTTGCATATTAAGCAAGGAACCATTAAGCTGTGACAAACGGGTCTTTTGTCAAACAATAGCACTCCGATTGTGAGTCAAGTATCCAGCAATACACATGCAAATAAAGTGGTTTTTCTGGTTCACTTTACATTTAAAAGATTAGCTAGAGGAAGAAAGGGAAAAAGGCACTGTTGCTAGGCAGACCCCAGGAGGCAACAGAGAACCTGCAGTACAGAGAATAAACACCGTAGGGCACCCCAACACAAGAAAACAGGAACCAGAATGTCACGAAAACCAGAAGCAGTACAGCTCGAAGCAATGGAAAAACAGAACTGCTCAGAAGACAAATGGCCAGAGATGAGGCAACTCACAAACAAGAGATGGAAAGGCTACAAAAACAAGAAGAAGCCAAAAATGCAGCCCACCACAGAAAACTACAAGAAGAAGAGGCAGCCTACCGCCGAGACATGGAAAAACAACAAAAAGAAAGTGAAGAGAAGAAAAAACAGAGGAAACATGAACTGGACTTAGCGCAGGCTGGGCAGCATGTGCCAGCCAATCCTAACAACCCTTCGCCAATTATGGTTCTACATCCCAAGAAATTTCCCACCTACAAGGCAGGTGATGACACTGAGGCCTTCTTAGAAAATTTTGAAAGAGTCTGTCTTGGGTACAGCTTCCCTGAAGACCAGTACATGGTAGAATTGAGGCCACAGCTCAGTGGACCTTTAGCAGAGGTAGCAGCTGAAATGCCTAAGGAGAAAATGAACAACTATAAACTTTTTCAAACCAAGGCCAGATACAGAATGGGAATAACCCCGGATCATGCCCGTTGGCGTTTCAGAACCCAAAAGTGGAAACCAGATGTGTCATTTCCCAAACACGCCTACTACGTTGGGAAAAATTATGAGGCCTCGATATCAGGAAACAATGTTAAATCCATAGACGAACTGCACCTCCTCATACAAATGGAGCAGTTCTTGGATGGTGTTCCTGAGGACATAACACGGTACATACAAGATGGAAAACCCAAAAATCTCACCTAGGCGGGGGAGATTGGAGCCAGATGGATGGAAATGGCAGAAAGCAAGAAAGCTACTGTCAAGGGGAACGAATACCCCAGGGGGCACACCGACCATAAACCCTACAACCGAGGGCAACCAAAGACCCCACCTACAACCCAAGGAAAGCCACAGACACTCTATTCTCCCACCTCACCAGTCTCCAGTAACTCACCTCGACTCAGTGACCAGTCAGCTGGAAGATGCCTTAAGTGTAATGAACTGGGACATATCAAGGCCAACTGCCCAAAGAACACCAACCGAGTGCAAGTCATTACACCACCATCACACCAAAGATCCCCAGGCCCAGATGCCTCTCAAATACCCTTGGAGTGAAGGGAAATTTTGAGAGTGGACGGAAAGAAGGTGACTGCTTGGAGAGACACGGGGGCACAAGTGTCAGCTATCCACCAATCCTTCGTAGACCCCAAATTCATCAACCCAAAGGCCCAAGTGACAATTTACCCCTTCATGTCACAAGCTGTAGACTTGCCTACAGCTGAACTGCCTGTCCAGTACAAAGCTGGTCAGGAAAGTGGACCTTTGCAGTCTATGACAATTATTCCATCCCCATGCTACTGGGGGAAGACTTGGCCAACCAGGTGAAGAGGACCAAGAGAGTGGGAATGGTTACATGTAGCCAAACCAGGCAAGCTTCCAGACCCATTCCTGTTCCTGAGCCATCCACAAACGCCCCGTCGGTGTTACCAGAGACCCAGACAGGGGTAGTGGACCCGGATTCCATGCCAACCACTGAAACAGCCACAGCACCTCCAATCCCAGGCCCGGAACTGGAACAGCAACCAGCACCAGCAATTGCAACCACAGCTTCAAACTCAATGCCAGAGGGCACCAGTGAGCCAAAACTGGCAGAAGCAACAGACAACCATTCCCAAAAGGCTCAACCAGAGCCTGAAATACCCTCAGGTGCACCAGCGGAGAGCGGTTCACCAGCAAGGGAAACAGCCCCATTACCTACATCGCTTCCAGAGGGACCAAGTCCAAGTCCCCAGCCTCAAGGGAACAGTTCCAGACTGAGCAGGAAGCAGATGACAGCCTTCAGAAAGCTTGGACGGCGGCACAGAACACCCCACCGCCTCTCAGCTCTTCTCACCGATCCCAGTTTGTTATAGACCAAGGACTTTTATACAAGGAGATTCTTTCTGGTGGACACCGGCAAGAATGGCAGCCGCAAAAACAGTTGGTGGTTCCAACTAAGTACCGGGGGAAGCTCTTAAGCTTAGCCCATGATCATCCCAGTGGCCATGCTGGGGTGAACAGAACCAAGACAGATGGGGAAGTCCTTCCACTGGGAGGCGATGGGCAAGGATGTTGCCAAGTATGTCTGGTCTTGTGAGGTATGCCAAAGAGTGGGAAAACCCCAAGACCAGGTCAAGGCCCCTCTCCAGCCACTCCCCATAATTGAGGTCCCATTTCAGCGAGTAGCTGTGAATATTCTGGGTCCTTTCCCAAAAAAAGACACCCAGAGGAAAGCAGTACTTACTGACTTTCGTGGACTTTGCTACCCGATGGCCGGAAGCAGTAGCTCTAGGCAACACCAGGGCTAACGCTGTGTGTCAGACCCTAACAGACATTTTTGCCAAGGTAGGTTGGCCCTCTGACATCCTTACAGATTCAGGATCTAATTTCCTGGCAGGGACCATGCAAAAACTGTGGGAAACTCATGGGGTGAACCACTTGGTTGCCACCCCGTACCACCATCAAACCAATGGCCTGGTGGAAAGGTTTAATGGAACTTTGGGGGCCATGATACGTAAATTCGTCAACGAACACTCCAATAATTGGGACCTAGTGTTGCAGCAGTTGCTGTTTGCCTACAGGGCTGTACCACATCCCAGTTTAGGGTTTTCACCATTTGAACTTGTGTATGGCCACGAGGTTAAAGTGCCATTACAGTTGGTGAAGCAGCAATGGGAGGGGTTTACACCTTCTCCAGGAACTAACATTCTGGACTTTGTAAGCAACCTACAAAGCACCCTCCGACACTCTTTAGCCCTTGCTAAAGAAAACCTAAAGGATACTCAGGAAGAGCAAAAGGCCTGGTATGACAAACATACCAGAGAGCGTTCCTTCAAGGTAGGAGACCAGGTTATGGTCTTGAAGGCGCAACAGGCCCATAAGATAGAAGTATCATGGGAAGGGCCATTCACGGTCCAGGAGCGCCTAGGAACTGTGAACTACCTCATAGCATTTCCCAATTCCTCACTAAAGCCCAGAGTGTACCATGTTAATTCTCTCAAGCCTTTCTATTCCAGAGACTTACAGGTTTGTCAGTTTACAGTCCAGGGAGATGATGCTGAGTGGCCTGAAGGAGTCTACTATGAAGGGAAAAAAGACGGTGGCGTGGAAGAGGTGAACCTCTCAACCACCCTGGAACGTCTGCAGCGGCGACAAATGAAGGAGCTGTGCACTAGCTTTGCCCCATTTTTCTCAGCCACCCCAGGATGGACTGAACGGGCATACCATTCCATTGACACAGGTAATGCTCACCCAATTAGAACCTCACCCTACCGGGTGTCTCCTCACGCCCAAGCTACTATAGAACGGGAGATCCAGAACATGCTACAGATGGGTATAATCCGCTCATCTACCAGTGCATGGGCATCTCCAGTGGTTCTGGTACCCAAACCAGATGGGGAAATACGCTTTTGCGTGGACTACCGTAAGCTAAATGCGGTAACTCGTCTGGACAACTATCTAATGCCATGCACCGATTGGATCTATTGGAGCTATTTGAGAAGTTGGGACGTGCCCAGTTCATCTCTACAATAGACTTAACCAAGGGGTACTGGCAAGTACCACTAGACGAACCTGCCAAGGAAAGGTCAGCATTCGTCACCCATGCGGGGGTGTATGAATTCAATGTCCTTCCTTTCAGGCTTCGAAATGCACCTGCCACCTTCCAGAGGCTGGTAGATGGTCTACTAGCAGGACTGGGAGAATATGCAGTTGCCTACCTCGATGATGTGGCCATTTTTTCAGACTCCTGGCCCGAACACCTACTACACCTGGAAAAGGTCTTTGAGCGCATCAGGCAGGCCGGACTAACTGTTAAGGCCAAAAAGTGTCAAATAGGCCAAAACAGAATAACTTACTTGGAACACCAGGTGGGTTGAGGAACCATAAACCCCCTAAAGGCCAAGGTGGATGCTATCCAAAAGTGGCCTGTCCCAAAGTCAAAGAAACAGGTTCAATCCTTCTTAGGCTTGGCCGGGTACTACAGGCGATTTGTACCACACTACAGCCAAATCGCTGCCCCGCTGACCAACCTAACCAAAAATACCCAGCCAAATGCAGTAAAGTGGACTGATGAATGTCAAAAGGACTTTACCCAACTTAAGGCAATGCTCATGTCTCACCCTGTGCTAATGGCCCCGGACTTTGACAAGCCATTCCTAGTAACCACAGATGCATCTGAGCGTGGTATCGGAGCAATTCTCATGCAGGAAGCAATGGATCACAACTTCCATCCTGTCGTGTTTCTCAGCAAGAAACTGTCTGAGAGGGAAAGTCACTGGTCAGTCAGTGAAAAGGAATGCTATGCCATTGTGTACGCCCTGGAAAAGCTAGGCCCATATGTTTGGGGACGGCGGTTCCAGCTACAAACTGACCATGCTGCACAAAAGTGGCTTCATACTGCCAAGGGGAACAACAAGAAACTTCTTCGTTGGAGTTTAGCTCTCCAAGATTTTGATTTTGAAATTCAGCTCATCTCAGGAGCGTCTAACAAAGTAGCTGATGCTCTCTCCCGTGAGAGTTTCTCAGAATCCAGTAGTTAAAAAGTGTTCTTAAAATGTATAAATCTGTTAGTTATATACTTAGTGGTATATATAAAGGTGCATGTGTTGTATTAATCTGTTTATTTTAAAGTTCTAGGAGGAAATTGCTGCCAGTGAGGTTCCCCACTGTCTGCAATTTGGGGGGCATGTCATAAACAGATAGGTAAGGGTTAATGTCTCTTTCACCTGGAAAGAAGTAACCTGAAACACCTGAGGGTTCAGCACTGGAAGTCTGGTCAGTTTTCCCAGCACTGCCCAGGGGGTTGGTTTCTCTATTTCCTGTTTCCCAAATTAGGGAATTTTCTGCCTCAACACCCAAGTGTTTGTTCTGAGGATCTAGGCCCATGTTAAACAAGTTCCAGCAGGTTTCTCACACTCTGTCCCCCTCCCTTTCCTCACCCAGGGTATTCCCTGCCCCCTCCAGCCCTAACTCCCCACAAGTTGCCACTTCTTCAGTATTTCTTGCCCCTCCCCTCCAGCCGGAACCCCCCAATACCTCCGACCTGAGCTGTGCCACTGCAGCCGGAGAAGCCCCCCTTTCCCCTGGCCGGGCTGGGAGGCATTAATGCCTTCCTGTGCCCTGCAACCCTGCCCCGCTCCCAGCTGCTCCAGCCCCTTCCTGTGTCCTGCCACACCCCCGCTCCCAGCTGCTCCAGCCCCTTCCTGTGTCCTGCAACACCCCCGCTCCCAGCTGCTCCAGCCCCTTCCTGTGCCCTGCAACCACCCCCCCAGCCTGCAGCTGACACCCTCTGCTGAGCCGGGCACTGCGAGGGGGGGACCTGCTACACCAGCCCCTGCCCCTGCTTTTCCCCTGGGGAGCCCCAGCACCTCTCCTGCCCTGCGGCCCCAGCTCTGCCACTCCCTGGGAAAAGGGGGGGTCTGAGAGGCACCCGCTGGGGGAGGGGCCAGGGCCAGGGGAAAGGATGAGCTGTGAGGGGAGGGTCAGGCTGGACCCAGGGACCTCCCTTCCCTGGGCAGGAGAGAGCGGAAGCACCCCCGGGGCAAGCTGGGAGATGTAGTTCCTGACTCTTCCTGGACCGGAAGTGACGGGTGAGAGAGAAGAAGCCGAGTTGCAAGCACGCGGGGGTCGCTCCGGCTCTGCCTGGCTCGCGCGGGGCCGTTGGAGCCTCTCCCGGGGCCGGAGAAGGGTTTGTGCCGTTGGGGCTCTGGGCATGCGCAGATCGGGCGGGAGGAAAGTCCCGCACGCGCAGAGGCCGCGTCACCCGCTGCTGGTGCCTGGGGCCAAGGCCGGGGCGGAGCAGGAGGGTTTGTGCCGGTGAGACCCGTTAACCCCCCGCGCCCGGCCCGGGCCCTGCCTCGCTGGAGCCGCTCTGGGAGGGCATATGCTGCACTTACTTGCATAACTGTTTCTCCAATTAAGCTAATATGAGTTCCCAGTTAAACAATGGGGTCCTGGGCATGCCTGAGGCAAGGAGATAATCAATGTGGTTTTGGATAAGCAATGCTGACACATAATAGGAGAACTTTAAAGAGAAATTCTGCATGTATCTCAAAAATTACCGCATGAGAAACAGATTCAGAGGGTTGGGTATTTTTTTAACCTTTGAAGAATCTGCAGCAACATCCTTTTTGCAATCATCTTTATTTGTTATATTAAAGGGACAATGCCAGTGCTTTAACAGATCTACTTACTGCAACCAAGTGTCATAAAATCCCTCTGCCCTTGTATGTGCTTATGATAATTATTATTCATGATAAGCACTTTTCAGTAATACTGGATACAAAAGAAAGTTTTGGGGAAATTTGAATTAGTTCCAGATTTAGGGCTTCGACCATCTCTGTTCTTCAGATAACTCTGCCAGTTGACTAGATTAAAACCACATCTGGGCCTCCAGTGACCTCTTTGTGCCCTCCTCCCATAACTAGCTACTTCCCTCGTTGCATGTGAATGTGCTGGGTCCATAATATTCTTTGCCCTCACTGTTTCTTTTGCCCATTCTCTGTGTTCTCTCTGTGGCCTTGGACAAGACACTTCACCTCCCTATGTCTGTTTCTTTATCAGTAATACTATGATTACCTACCTTTGTAAATCATTATGAGATCTCTGTTTATAAAATTCTACATAAGACCTAATTACCATTGCTATGACCCTATCTGTCTAGGTTCAGATATGCATATGAGTGCCTTTACCCAGATGACAAGATTGAAGCCAGTCTCTTTTAAGGAAGTTCATGGAAATGTCACTCTTTGCTGTTGGATGACAGTTTATTCTGTATGTTTGTTATTCTGCGTGCTAGGTTTCCATGCCAAATACAAATGGGACCTAAACACTAATTTATACTGTCATCTTAACTACAGCCTGAATATTCTGAGAGTTGACATCAGGTAAAAACTAAGCAAACTAGAAAAAATCATTGATAGGGAAACCCCCCCGACCCCACCTTACCCAAGGCCCCAGGCTTTTTTCTGAGAATAAAGTAAGAGCAGGCCCTTAGCTAGAAGCAAGAGTTTTAACTCCTGCTAAACTTGTTTTTCTGTACAAAGGGCACGCTGAGGCAAAAAAATGTGGTCAGGGCCCCAAAAAGAGGAACTAGAATTGGATAAAGGGGAACCAGAAAATCTGTTAAGTTATAACAGCTTTTAGTTTATTATGGTTTATTAAGTTGCTTGTGTGGGCGTAAAATATAACTCATGATCATTTGACCAAAGGTACACCAATAGGTATATTTGGACCCAAGTTCCTCAAAATTTGCTTCAGAACACAGCTGCTGAAACCGCAAGTAGGTGGAAACCAGGTGTCAAAGTCCTGACAATTACAAAAACCCGTAAAAAGGGTAAGTAACAAAGAGCAGGCTTGCAAATTAGCTCATAACCGGTATATTAATAGTAGTTGTTTTTTAACAGATGGTTAGAAGATGTCATTGTATTAACCAAATATGGTATCCTCGGATGTATAAGTTCATATGGTAATGTGTGGTTTTTGGCTTTATAAACCCAGGTATCACTGCTGTAGGGCAGAGCGACTTACCTCTTGCTAAAGGACCTGTCGTCTCTCCATGCATATGCATGTATTCTCTGATTAATCAATAAAGGAGCCTCAGGCTGTCTGATCAACTCAACTGGGCTCACTCAGGGACCTGGAGGCTGCAGCTCCCCTCCTCAGAACTTAGTGGTTTGTCACATTCAAATATATTTTTTAAGCTGCTTTCTTCTTCCTGTAGAGTTTTGGTGCTAAAGGTAGAACAAACTAAGTTCTGAGGAGGGGAGCTTCAGCCTCCGGGTCCCTGAGCGAGCCCCGGGGGGGGCCAGGCGGTGACTCTGCCCCAGTGTCCAGGGGGAGGACCCGGCATCTCGCAGCGCCGGGATCTGCTCCGGGGGGGGGGGCAGCACCCGCGGAGGGCTCAGAGCTGCTGTCCTCGCAGGAGCCCAGCCCCCCCCCCGGACCCAGCCAGGCTCTGTCCTGGGGCCCCATGGGGACTGGTGGGGGAGGGGCCCGGCCCCACTGGGGTCCCTGCGTGGGGCCGGGTGGGGGCTGGGGGTGAGATCGGGCCGGGAAAGAGGTGGGTGGGAAATATCTGTGCAGCCCAGACATGGCCGGGGGGGGGGAGAAGAGCCGATGACCCCCGAGGAGCGGGGAGAGAAGGGGGGCACTGAGATCCCCTCGGATTTACATTTGCCCCCCCCGTGGGGACCCCCCTCCTCTCCTGTCCTGCCCCCTTTCTCCCTAGAGAGCAACGAGCAGCACCCAGGGTGACCTCCCCTTCCCTCAAACCCCTGAGAAGTTCCCTGTTCCCCTCCCCCCATTGTGCCTCATTTTCTCTCCATTTTACCAGTGTCCAGCTCTCACTGTGGCTGGTGAGGAGTTGAGGGGTATCTGGGATCCCTAGCCAGGGACTCTGTGGACTGGGTGCCAGGAAATATCTAGTGGGCCCCTGGCTGGGTTTGTGGGGGTGTCTGGGGACCCTGGCTGGGAGATCTGGGCTCTGGGTACTGGGGGGTGTCTGGGGGCCGTTACTAACCCTGATCCTTCTCCCTGATCAGTTTGTGCCAGAATCCTGGCTCCAAGCACTGCCAGGCAGTCCCTGGCCAGGCCCAGTTACTGTGATAACTTTCTATCCACTTGTCAAACACTGTGAGGTGAAATCACTGATTTTTCTTTTCTCCTCTCTTGAAAACTGCAGGAACTTCCAGTTCCATTGGGAAAATTCATTCCCTCCCCCCCAGCCCTTATCCTAGATCTGGGGGCGAGGGAGGTGGGAAGGGGGTCAGCACTGCCACACAATGGTCACTTCCACAGCCTTTTAGACTCATTCTTTCTGAACTCTGGTTTCATTGAGACCAATTTTATGCATCCGAAGCCGTGAGCTTTAGCTCACGAAAGCTCATGCTGAAATAAATTTGTTAGTCTCTAAGGTGCCACAAATATTCCTGTTCTTTTTGCAGATACAGACTAACACGGCTGCTACTCTGAACATTGAGACCAATGTTAATCCAGAGTCACTGTATGGAAAGACAAGGAGTGACTCAAGAAGGACAGTGGGGCAAATGGGATCAGCAATTCTCCCTGTGAGGAGGGGCTCCCATTAGCTGCTCTCCCCGGAGAGCTAAAGGAGGGAAGCTGCTCAAATGCTGACTTTCTCCAGGTCGTACTAGCCCCTTGTGGGAGACCTGGGCCCTGTTAATACCAGTTCTACCACAGACTCCAGGTAACTGAAAGACCTCAGGGAAAGTGCTGGGGTCTGGCAAGAAAGTAACTGCACAAACAGCCCTTCCTCATTTCTACTCCCATTAGCAATTGCCAGGAGAAAATCCAGCCATGGGAGAGCAAAGCCCCCAGAAATGGGACTTTCCCAGCCAGAGGGGCAGGGAGAGAGGACAGGGGAAGGGGAGACTGAAAGGGGCAGTGGGAGAAATGAGTGGGGGAGAGATTTCCAGCTCTCTAGTCCACCCAGACACATGTATTGCTGCATCCCGGTGCAGAACCACTTTCCAGTGAACAAAACAAGGATCAGAGAGAGGAAAAGTCAGTTTCTGACTCCATATTCCCCTGCTGGGGTGTGGCTGCCATGGGGTCAGTGTCCAAGGGAATCCCCCACAGTGACTCCTTTGGTTCTGCTCTTTTCTAGCCTTGTTTTCAGAGACTTTGTTATGAGGTGAGAGGAGGGAGAAGGGAGGTTAAAAATCTCTCTGTGGGCTTAGCCTGGCAGCAGGGGCCAGGTCTACAGTGTAATAATATGCTTGATCTCTTTCTCAGCATGGCAGAATCTAGGGAACTGAGAACTCCCCACACAGGTGGGAAAACATTAAACCAACTCAGAATCTGTAAGTGCCTGAAGCAAACATCTGGGATGCCCAACAAAGCCCTTGGGAGGTCTCTCAGTTCATTATTGTCCCTAGTAGGGGTTGTATCCTCAGGGTAAATATAGCACATGGCTTTCTGTAGATCCTAGCAGACACCAGGCATTAGCTTCCTCCCTTCCTCCTGCGTATTTGGATGGGATGTGAAGGCTGAATTCATCCCCCTCCTCTGTCCTATTTAGGGGAAGAGTTTGGGGGAGGTCAGTTCCTGATTTTTATTTGACCTGTCTTCAGCGCTTGTTTTGCTTTGGTCTTCTCCTTTCCATGCCTGTTTGAGGTTTCTGTCTCTATCACAGCAGGTGATGCAATGGCATGTGAGAAAGAGGAGCAGAATTCTCAGCAGGGAAATGTTGAGCAAGTGGATAAACACAGAGCATTATTGCAAAGATCGAAAAGGAATGTGTCCAGGAGTAATGAGGAGGGAAACTCCTTTGAGATTCAGCACAGACCAAAAAGAGAGCAGGGAAACCAGCCAGGGGAGAAATTGGATAAATGTATTTCCTGTTGGGGAACTCAGAAGGTCCTCATGGAAACCACAACACAACAGGAAATCCTTAGGAGAAAGAGAAAAAATACATGCACTGAGTGTGAGAAAAACTTCACTCACAGATCAAGCCTTTCTGTTCATCTGAGAATCCACACAGGGGAGAGGCCCTACGAATGCTGTGAGTGTAGGAAAAGCTTCACTCACAGATCAGCCCTTTCTAGATATCAGAGGATCCACACAGGTGAAAGACCCTACAAATGCAGTGAGTGTGGGAAAACCTTCACTCACAGATCAGCCCTTTCTGAGCATCAGAGAATCCACACGGGAGAGGCCCTATGAATGCAGTGAGTGCGGGAAAACTTTTTCTTGGCACTCAACCCATGTTACCCATCAGAGAATCTCCAAATGAGATCAACATTGTAAAAACCTCTAGGGCTATCAAGACTCTCTTTTCTTGAATACTTTTCCTGATTCCCACATAGTAACTTTTAAAGCTCTTTGAACTCTTTGCAGCACCATTATCCCTCAGCTTGTCCAGATGAGTGGCCCATTTTTGCCTTTTGCAGTTCGCTCTCTTTTGAGATGAACCTATTTGTCCTTTCTATTGTCCCACAAGTAATTTGAATGTGCCCTTCCTATGAGGAACCAGGGAGCGTCACATTTATACCATTCCTTCTATTGCAAAGTTATTGTTAGAGTCACCAGTGATAGAGATTGTATCATTGACTGTTGTTCTCACCTTGCACTGGGTTGTGCTGAAGAGCAGTTATATTGGGAATTTTTCAAATTAGATGTAAATGAAGAGGAGTAGGGGCAGGAAAAAAGTGTAATTACAGCTTCCGTGACACTGGAAGGAGATAGGGTAACTCAAAGATTCCCTCCTTCCCCTTCACTGCAGAACTGTTACCTTTTGCCTGGGCCATGCAGAGTTTATGTTCATCACATTCTATCCATCCACTTCTCAAAGGGTCATGTGATGAAGCATTCTCTGTTGTCTGTGCTTGCAGATGATGTTTTTACTACTTTAATCCTATATCAGAATCGCTGTGACTGGAGATGAGTGTCAAAAGTCCTGGGAGGGGAATTCAAATGGATCCCAAACAGAGTGTGATCATTTAGAGTTTAAATCCCAGGTTCCACCTATTGTAAAACCAGGGTGTTTTTCCCTTATTATGGGGATGCTAGGATACTAAAAATTTTGTAAATAACATAACTGACTATGGAGACAGGGATGAGGGAAGCAGGTTTGAATGGATCAGAGGACAATGGGGTGGGAGAATCTCTTGTCCCGGTTCTGAATAATCAGATGTAACCTGCTCTGGAATTTTACTTGACACTTTCTTTGTAATATACTCTCTCCCTGTGATGTGGGTTTCTATCTTTTCTGAAAGCTGTTTTTTCACCCAATTGGATATTAGTTCAGTTTGATAGGATGTAGCTCAGATTTATTGAAGAATTTAAGACAATAACCCTTTGCTAAAGTCCTCATTTATGATTTCAGCTTTGCTTTTTCCCCATCCCTCCATGATGACATGGAGAAAGTTAAAGTGCAGTTCTATCAACAGGAGAGAACTCTCTAATTTACTGGAAAACTGAAAGTTGTCTTGTTTTTGTTAGTCATACTGGAAATGATGGCTAATCTTGAAAAGTTAATTTGATTTAATTTACTCTGGTTCCTCAACTGTTGCTACAGCTCTAGTACCCATCAATCCAAAGACTGAGAAAAATGGAGAGTTCCAACCATTGTCCTTTTAGTATCTTATTGTTCCTCTCTCTGTTTTTTGTGCTGGCCTTTCTCTTCTATCATTTTCTGCCTTTGTTTAGTTGGTAACAGTTGGTTTCCATCACTCACCTTTGTTTATTTAAATCTCTATCCGTTGTTAAATAATTTTTTGGCTTGTTCAATAACTGTACTCAAGTGCTGTGTGAGATACAGTAGCAATGGTCCACAGTAAAACTAGTATCTTGGGATACTTCGGGAGGAGAGGATCTGGGATTTCACTGAGTATCTGGTGATCTGGGCTGGACCCCAGAGGTGGATATACTGAAGGAACTCAGGGGTTAGGGTGGCTGCTGTAGCTCAGAGGAGGGTCCTTGAGTTCCAGCAGGCTGGTGCGTTTGGTCACTAACATCCAGCTGCCAAAAGCAAAACTCCCTCTTCCTTGTGGCAGGTGACAGCAAGGAGACTCACAGCCCTCAGTATCCTGAGAAAGGTCACAATGTGTCTATATGTTGATCCACCTGTCAAATTCACACAGGGAAAGCACAAAAGTCTGCCCTATGAAATCATGGAACATGTGCTCTTCGCTCTGTGAAAGCATGTAAAGAATCCAAGCTCTGGAGGACAGGGTTTGGGTCCAGAGTGACCTAGACAAATTGGAGGATTGGGCCAAAAGAAATCTGAGGAGGTTCAACAAGGAGAAGTGCAGAGTCCTGCACTTAGGATGGAAGAATCCTATGCACTGCCATAGACTGGGGACTGACTGAGTGAGGAGGGATTTGATAGCAGCCTTCAACTACCTGAAAGAGCAGCATTGTTGGCTTTCTCCTGGCCACTTTTGCTGGGCTGGGCAGGCATCCTGGAGGCCTTTCTAGAAGAGAATTGGGAACTGAGTTAGAAAAACCAATGTGAAAACCAGAATCTCAGATTTAGACTCATTTATTTATAATATTAAATCTTCAACTCTAGTGTCACAGTCAATACAATTGCTTCAGCCTGATAGTTGCCCAAAGGGAAACTTAACTTCTCTGCAAAGGGAGTGAAGAGAAAACACTTTTCAGAGTCCAAGAGAGACAAGGCGAGTGAGGGTAAGCACTTGTCGAGGACCAACCTCTGTTGGTGAAAGAGACAAGCTTTGGAGCTAACCCAGCACCCTGCTCCTGTTCTGTGTAGCCTGAAAGGTCGTCTCTTTCCTAAACAGCAGTTAGAACATAAGAACAGTCACACTGAGTCAGACCAGTTCATCTAGCCCACTGTCCAGTCTTCTGAAAATGACCAATGTCAGGTGCCCCAGAGGAGTTCTGGGACCTACATGGACCACCACCACCGCAAACAAGGTTAAAAGTCAATGCACATGGGAGAAGCATCTTGTGTTTCATTCCTTATGTGCTAGTCCCATTGTGTTGCCATCTCCTTTTCTTCCTTTCTGTTAAAAGCTTTGGTGTTTTGCACAGAAACATTATTTCCCCAGGAGAGACCCAGGAGTGGTGGCTGCATTCCTATACCAAACAGTCACTAAAAGGGGGCAGACAAAGGCCTTTAGGATGAGGCATCTGTCACTGTCAAAAGACCATCTCCCTCCTGCAGATGACTGGCAGCCTGAATTTGTTCCTTATCCTCCCAGAGTCTGGGGGCTGGAATCAGCACTACCCAGCCCCTCCGTATGTAGCAGGAACAAACACAAACCTGGTCTTTAAAACAAGCTGTCCCCTTCCTTCTCAGGGAAGATTTTTCTGTGAGTGAAGTTGAGTTTCAGTTCCCCTCTCCTGGGGTGGGGCCAGCTCCCAATGAGCTCTGTTTTCACCTTTGCCCCCTTTAAGTCACTCTGGGATCCGAACTCTGCTCTCTGTTGTCAGGCAGCTTCCAGCCCATCCACCTTGCTCATTAATTCCATGGTCACATATCACCCCCTTTGCCAGCACACAGAGCCTGCAGGAAAGCTACTCATATTAGATGCATTGGTGGTATAGTGTTGTGCATAAGTACTATCCAAGTAGTTGATCTGGGTTTGCGTCCCAGCCAGTGCAATAATGACTTTTTGTCTTCTGTCTCCTCGTCTGGAAGTGGTTTAATTTCAGTCACATTGTATTACAATCACATCCATAGAATGAGACAATAAGTGTGTCAAAGTCTATCAGGTCATACAGGATGGAGGCACACAAGGGGCTGGAATGTTTTCATCTGAGAAAGACAGAACACTTGGAAACCTGCATCTCCCATCCCCTGGCCTTCCGTGTTATGATTCCAGCTGTGTGAGCTGTTTGTATGATGTTTCGGCATGATGGGGAAATAAAGTATTGAGTCAGTTTTTGCTCCTGCAGATTCCTTTGCAGTTACAATTATAATGACATGAACAAAAGGAAGGCAAAATAAAAATAATCCCCAAATTGCAGTACAGGTGGGGAAAGAGAAGATCACGGTTAAGCCAAAAACGTCAAAATAAAAATACTAAAAGGGAAAGAGATCAGGTCTGTCGAGATCCCCTTGATATTTGAACTCACATTGTTAGGATCAAAGTTCAGACTTGACACTGGAAAACCTGCAACTACCTGTCTCTCTGAACACCTGTGATCAGCAAGATCGAGTTGGGACACCTGCTCTGCTTCAATCATTTATTGTCTCTCTGTTCTCTCTTTCTTCTCCCCCGCAATTCCTCGTATCCAATGTCTCTGCCTTTCTCCTCTTGCTCCCTCTCCCCCTACCCTTTCCCAGTGGCAGTGACTCACAGGGCTTCTCCCCTGGTAGCTGGTGCTCATTATCAATCAAATAAATCAAAACACTTTCACCTGCAAGTGGATTTAGCCCAGGACCCTCAGAGTCAGCAGCTGTTATACCCCACTGAGCTCTCTGGTCAGGTGTCCTAGCACTGGAAGCCTCCTGTGTAGATTCTAAAATAGGGTTTTTTCAGCAGGGGGCTGAAATATTGGACCGGACATTGTAGCTCCACCCTTATTTTATTGAATTGCTTCAGAACAGCAAGTATAGTAAGTCTCCTAAGTGTCAGGCTCTCTGCCATGGAAACAGCTGCCCCTGCTCTCCAGGAGTATGTGCGTTCCACCCAGCAACGTACAAACCTGCTCCGAGCTGAAGGGGGGTCAGATAGTGATGGTAACACAAATCTTCAGACTATTAACCCAAGTCCCTTCCTTTCTTGAACCCAGGATGTGCCAGTCTCTTGTTAGCCATGGTGTTATCTTCATCTTCAAATACCTCTCATGAACCACCCCGCATGGCTCCCTGTTGAGGCGTTGTACCGTACCTGCCCCTGGCAACTGTCTGGTTTTATACTCCTAGAGCTTTTTCTCTTCAAACCCCTTATCCCAATCTCTGGGCCACCGCTGCATTTCAGAGTTTAGAATTTACTCTCATCACCCTCGTATGGCACTTTCCATGTGAATGAGACAAAGCAATGGGGGAAGCTCTGTGGCTAATGAAAACCAGTGTGTTGGGTGAGGCCTGAACTCATAACCCCAGCAGTGTGCCTCCCTCACTAGCCAGTTGTATCACTGTAAGTGCTTCATAGACAAGCTTGAGAAGTAGGCAGTTACCTGTGTCTGTGATTAACAAAGTTGGTGGCTAATTGAAAGGCTGATGGTTCAAACCCAGGTGAAGATAGAGGTGTTTGGCCTTTTTGTGAAGAGAATCCAGTACATTTTAACAGGCAGGAAAATGCCTCAATTCTGGCCTAGCCTCATTGGGCAAGCATAAGGAGTAATTTCACCAGATGTGTTGGTGGTATAGTGGTGAGCATAACTGCCTTCTGAGCAGTTGACCTAGGTTCAATTCCCAGCCACCACACTGAGGTGCTGTTTTCTCAGCTGGAAACTAGTTTAATTTCCGTCACATTGTATCAATTTATCAATGGAATGAGAGAATCAATGTCCTGCAGGTCATCAAACACCTAATGAAGTAAGAAAGGGGTAGGACTATACTGTGAGCAGGTGGAGTCACCCTGATATTACAATGTTTGGGTTTTTTTTTCCCCTTACTTCCCTCTCCCTTTTAGAGCATTTAAGGTTAGAAGGGACCAGTGTGATCATCTAGTCTGACCTGCTGCACCTTGTGGGCCAAAAGAGCCCACTCACCCACTCCTGTAATAGACCTGGGAGGGGAGGCAGCTCTGTGCTCTGCCCCTACTCCAGGCAGCGCATGGAGGCCCTCTGCCCCCCTCCCACAATGGGTGTGCAGAGATGTGCCAGCAGCACTAAGGTGGCTCCCTGCCCACTCTGCCTCTGTCCCTCCGTGCCACTTCCAGAAGTGTCTGGCATGTCCCAGCATCCCCTGGGGTGGGGGGAGTGTCTCCATGTGCTGCCTCTGCCCCGAGAACCAACTCCACAGCTCCCATTGGCCAGGAACTGCAGCCAATGGGAGCTCTGGGGGCCGTGCATGCAGGTAGCGGCACATGAAGACTCACTGTCCCCGCTGACCTGAGAGCTGCTGTCACAGGGTTGTGTGTACCGGTCACTTTGGGAGTTGCAGTGCCCGGGGTAAGCACCACCCCCTCCTGCACCCCAACACCCGAGCAGAAAGCCCGCACCCCGCACCCAAATTTCCTCCCAGAGCTTTGCTTGTCTTCCTTTCACCCAGAACCATCCTTCCTCTCCTGGGTTGCAAGTAGCCACCCCTGGGAAGCCAAGAGGCAGGCACAGGATCCTACCTCCCAGCAGCCAACTGCACCTCTCCAGACTTTGCAGAATGAATGGTGGCGCTCTACTAACCCCACTTAGCCACACTGAGGCGCTTAGCTTCTGCCCTGCCTTCCTCAGCTCGACTTTCCTCTTTTGCCCCATTCTTGCCTCACTTCCTCCTTTGGCAAATCACACAAAGGAGGCCAGCAGGAAGAGCCGGCCTCCACCAGCAAACCTCTCAGGGCAGAGGAGACCAAGACGCAAGTCTCCAAAAGGTGACTGGCCCAGATCCTCTAGCTTTCCTCTGCTGATGCCAAGGCTCTTTCTCAGCTCATTTCCCCACCCTCTGTCCTGCAGGGGTTGGGTTTATCACAGGTACATGCCAGTGGCAGCAGTAGGAACTTTGCTAGACAGCCAGGGAAGCTGGGAAAACTAAGCAATTTTGTTTCTACCTGGTTTTGGACCAGGAACCTTTGGCGTGGTAGGCAAATGTGATAACCACTACACTACAAAAACTCTCTCAGAGGGCTCTGCTGCTCCCTTCATAAGAGTATAAGAATGGCTATACTGGGTCAGACCGAAGGTCCATCCAGCCCAGTGTCCTGTCTGCCAACAGTGGCCAATGCCGGGTGCCCCAGAGGGCATGAACCTAACAGCCAATGATCAAGTAATCTCTCTCCTGCCATCCATCTCCATCCTCTGACAAACAGAAGCTAGGGACACCATTCCTTACCCATCCTGGCTAATAGCCATTCATGACTTAACCTCCATTAATTTATCTAGTTCTCTTTTAAACCCTCTTATAGTCCTAGCCTTCACAACCTCCTCAGGCAAGGAGTTCAACATGTTGACTGTGCACTGTGTGAAGAACTTCCTTTTATTTGTTTAAAACCTGCTGTGCATTAATTTCATTTGGTGGCCCCTAGTTCTTATATTATGGGAACAAGTAAATAATTTTTCCTTATTCACTTTCTCCTCATCATTCATGATTTTATATACCTTTATCATATCCCCCCTTAGTCTCCTCTTTTCTAAAATGAAAAGTCCTAGTCTCTTTAATCTCTCCTCATATGGGACCCATTCCAAACCCTAATCATTTTAGTTGCCCTTCTCTGAACCTTTTCTAGTGCCAGTATATCTTTTTTGAAATGAGGAGACCACATCTATACGCAGTATTCAAGATGTGGGTGTACCATGGATTTATATAAGGGCAAATATTCTCTGTCTTATTCTCTATCCCTTTTTAAATGATTCCTAACATCCTGTTTGCTTTTTTGACTGCTGCTGAACACTGCATGGTCATCTTCAGAGAACTATCCACGACGACTCCAAGATATCTTTCCTGATTAACCATAACTAAATTAGCCCCCATCATATTGTATGTATAGTTTGGGTTATTTTTCCCAATGTGCATTACTTTACATTTATCCACATTACATCTCATTTGCCATTTTTTTGCTCAATCACTTAGTTTTGTGAGGTCTCTTTGAAAATCTTTCACAGTCTGCGTTGGTCTTAACTATCTTGAGCAGTTTAGTATCATCTGCAAACTTTGCCACCTCACTGTTTACCCCTTTCTCCAGATCATTTATGACTAAGTTGAATAGGATTGGTCCTAGGACTCACCATTGGGGAACACCACTAGTCACCCCTCCTCATTCTGAACACACCGATGGGTGAACCTGGAGAAAGTGATGGCAGCCCTTCGATGGGTCAGCTGGTAGAGCAACGGACTGGAGCTGGAACTCAGGAAGTCATCCTTATGTTGTCCTTCTGACTCCAGCTTGAAGGAGAGCTTCTTTTTCTTCCCCTTGCTGAGAAAGAGCAGGAGAAGAAAGAAAGATCAGGTGAGTCAACTCTTGCTTGGGAGCCACCCACTGAAAATGTAAAAACAAAAAAGTAAAGCCATAAAAGACTTCAAAGCCCACCAGGCCCAACCTCTCTTCTAATATGGCAGAAAAGCCACACATCTCCTGTCTAGGTAGGGACATCCTATTGCCCCACAAGAAGTGGAAGGTCATGTTCAGCCTCAGCAGCACTCGTGGAGCAGGGGGAAATACATGGCTGAGGAAATTCCCTGTAGACGAAAGATAGGTCTTGAGCATCACAGCTTTGTAGGTAATTACAAGGTCCACTTACGCCACCGGCTGAGCCATTCCTCACAGGCCAGCAACTGCTTCTCCCAGTTTGCGTTCCTCACCATGTACCCAACTAAATGCTAGAAGGCCTAGCTCATCAACCTGCCCACTCTTGCAGCCCTCCTCTTCCACCCTGACTGATAGGGAGGAGTATTAAGCCTCCCTCCCTTAGGCCTTTCAGCATTCCTGGGGAACACCAACACCGCCCAAGTGACTTTGGGCCAGTTGGTCACCAATAGGGCTGCCTCCTAGGCCAGGCTGCAGCCCAGCTTCAGGACTCAGAGGAAATGGAGCTCCCATCCCTACCTACAGGACTCCAAGCACGGCCAGCCTTCTGGATCAAACATCCCCTCTTGTGCTCAAGTCACAACAGCTAGCAGGCAAAAGGCAGGCTTTCATATCATTTGAGAGAGCAAGACAGAGCCTTGGAAGACCCAGCAGGATTAGGTCGCACAGGAATTGTCCTCAGATCCTACTGAGACTTCAACTCAGATTGCAGGATTCAAAGTCCTGAGGGCTGCTCTTACACCATGGGACCAATAGGGAACCCCCAGATCTCTGCTGAGTTCTGGTGTGGATGACCCTGCGGGCGCAGCCCTGCATTTGCTCACCAAGTTGGCATGTAACAGTTTGCTGCAACTCCCAGAGGCCTTTCTTAATCCAGACTGAGAGGCCAGTGGCCATGTGAGGAATTTGCCCCTTCCGTCCTAGGCAGTACATGGCCCTTTCTAGGAAAGACCAAGTCCTGGAGGAAAAAAGACTGTTGTGAAATAACATCCTGAAGAGATGCCTTTTTCAGTTGTTGGAGGAGTACCATATGGGGAAATGCTCCTTTTTTATCTGACTGGGGATGTGAACCCTGGACCCTCAGATTAAAAGTCTGATGCTCTACCAACTGAGCTAGCCAGGCTCATAGGAAAAGGGGCAAGTTTGATGCAGAAGAGAAACTAGTCAAGAAAAAGAGGGCAGAAAATTTGCTACTCTTGCTTCTTTAGCAGCCCTAGGCCCATCTTGCTTCTCCATGTGGCACCCAGAGACATTCTTCTTTTTTTAGTTAAATATCAGATCCAGGAGAAAACACAGTTATACAAAGCAAAATAAAATTGACCTGTCTCATGCAGTGCTACATTGACCTCTATTCAGACTGAGCCTAAGGGAGGGCCTTCCTTCCTGATCAAACATGCCCTCTTGTGCGAGTCACAACAGCTAGCAGGCAAGAGACAGGCTACCATGTCATTGGAGAGAGCAAGAGGAAGCTTTGGAAATCCCAGAATAATTAGCTGGCAATGAAAGGACCCCACAATTCTACAGGGGCTTGAACTTTGATTTCAGGATTCACAACTCTGAATACCAGCCCATACACCATGGGACCAGCAGAGGACCTATTAAGTGTATGTGACTTCTGGCATGAAAGACTCTGTGGGGACAATTTTTTCTGTTAGGGAATACCCAGTGGGAACATGCCTTTCTGGCCAGCCCTATATTTGCTCAAAAAATCAGCACACAACACTTTGTTGCAGGCCCAGAGGCCTTTCTTCCTCCAGACTGCAATGCCAGTGGACAGGTGAGGAAGTAGCACTTTCAGTCCCAAGCAGTAAAGAGCCCTTCCTAGGAAAGGCCAAGTGCTGAAAAGGAAAAACTGAAGTCAAAGAGAGTCCTCAAGAGATGCCTTCTGAAAATCTTGGGGAATTGTCCTTTTACGTGACCAGGAACTTGAACCCTGGACCCTCAGATTAAAAGTTTGATGCTCTACCAACTGAGCAAATTTCATGGAAAAAAGAAACTAGTCAGAAAATGAGGGCAGAAAACAATACAGAAAACCTGATGCTTTCACTCTCTTAGCAGTCCTAGCCCCAGCCTGCTCCTCCATCCGGCCCCCTGAGGCCTTATTCTTTTTTCAGTTAAATAGCAAATCCAGGAGAAAACACAGTTATACAAAGCAAAACGAAATCACAAACATAAATGTCATTGGAAATAAAAAAATTAAAAAGGAAAACGCGATTCCCATCACTTTATCATGTCTGGGCCATTCCTATATCGAGAGCACCTGCTAAGGGCCCTGTGTGCTTACGAGAAACCTGGAGAAACTCATACCACAGCCTGAACATGAAACTCAACTGCTCCCAGGTGCTGCAGTAAAACCCTTTCCCTGCTATGACGTTGCACTCCATATGATTTTATTAAAATATGCTAATGAGTGTGAATATAATGTAACTGGAATATGCTTTATGCATGTAAGGTAGCATTACAAAGTTTATAATCGACTGTGTGTGTTCATCGTATGTGTATGAACCGATCATTCTTGTATCTGAAACTAGAAATATGAACAATAACTCTGAGGTCCTGTTGTAATGATGCAAAGTGTGGGCCACTAATAGTGGTTTGGACTCTTGATGGCTCCCATTAACCAGGACAATTGACTGTAGATGGCTCTGTCCTGCACCATCTGTGAGTCAGGCCAGGAAGAATGAAGGCTTGGGGTCTCACAGGACATGTGAGCATGTCACCTGGTACAGGAATCCATCTTAAACCTGGGGCTTTTCCCCAGGAGAGAGACAAAAGATTCCTGCCTTGTACCAAAGTTATATAAGGGGGTAGAACAGAAGAAAGGTGGCTGCAGTCATAAGAAATCCCCTAGCTACCACCTGAGCTGGAACAAGGATTACGCCAGGTGAAAAGATTGGGCCCAGACTAGAAATAAGCCTAGTCTGCAAAAGAAGCTTATTGGAAGATCTCTGAGGGTGAGATTTTATCTGTATTGAGTTTCATATTGTATTAGGTTTAGACTTGCATGTTTTTGATATATTTTGCTCTATGGAGAATACAAACTCTATAGAGAAGGAAAAGTTAATGCCTTAGAAGATTCTGTGTGTGTGTGTGTGTGTGTTAGATGGATGCGAAGGTGTCTAGAAAACACTCTCCTGTAGTCTCTTTTCTCTGATTTCCTTTAGAAAATTTGAAGCAGGGAGCAAAATCCATTGTCTTCTGAGAGTCTTGAACTCAAAGCCTTCAGATTATGAGACTGAGACACTACCAGCTGTGCTAAGAAGGCTGGGAAAAGATTTAGACTCAATGCATATAGAATCTACAGCCGTGACCGAGCCAGGGGTGCACTGGAAGAAGCAGGGGGATATGGTGCCCAGACACCTTTCCTGGCAGCTAATAGATCAATTTTCCCTGACAGTGAACAATCTACTGGAATTCATGGCAGCAGAGGGTGGATATTTCCAAGCTGAGCACCAGCTTCCACATTTCAGAACTTATTCTCCTTTTCCTAGTAGGGTACTTTCCATGTGAATTGGGCAAAACAAGTTGGGGAAGCTACAGGGGTAATAGAAACCAGTATTTAAGGTAAGGCTTGAACTCATAACCCCAGCAGTAGTCCCTTTTGCACTAACCAGTAGCACCACTGCAGTTGCTTCTTAGGCAAAGCTGGGAAGCAGGCAATTATCAGTCTCTGTGGTTCACACCTTTGCCTGGTAATTGAAAGGCTGCTGGTTCATACCTAACTAAAGATGCGACTTTTCAGCCATGAGACTCCAGGATATTTTAACAGGAAGAAAATCTCCTCATTTCTGGTTTAGCCCCATTTGACCCCTTCTGCCTGTCTTCTCCCCCACACCATCTCTTTCCTTCCCCATTGGGGCCATACAGAGAGGAGCCCCAGTCACTGAGAAGTTCCCTTTTCTCCTTCACAGAGGGCTTTAACGCCCCTTATCTCACTCAGGCTCACAACCACCCAGAGTTCAAGAACTGTCCCTGTTCCCATTGGACAGATGAGGGGAGCCTGAGGTCCAGAGAAGGGAAGTGACTTACCCAAGGGCCTACAAAGCAAAGCGGTGGCAGAGCCAGAAAGAAAAGCCACCAGTTCCGACTCCTGTTCTAATGGACAACAAACCCCCCAGAGGCAGGGATAGAGCCCAGGAATCGAGATGGTGGGGAAATGTCATTCAAACTGTTTCTGTCAGAAAATCCCATTCAGACTAAACCAGTTTGTTTCTCGAAATCATAACAAGTGGGATAAAAGTTCTTTGCAAAAATATTTTGTTGCAAAACAAAAGCATCTCCTGTCTGTCACAGTGTGTTAAATTGTCTTGTCGCACACAAAGAGGAGACACTTAGATCTCAAACATTAGATAAGATGCTTCAGTCTGAGCTAAGTCATTGCTGCTCTTAACAATTTCAAAATAAAAACATACAAATCAAATAGACTATTTCAGCTATTCTATTATGTGTTAATCTGCTCTGAGTAAACGTGATAGGACACCTCATATTATGCCCTACTCCTAGTGACACTCTCCAATGGATCCCCATCCTCCACCCACTGTGAGGTAGGTAGGAGCAGATCATTATTATTTCTACTTGAAAGAGGGAGAAGCTAAGGCTGAAAAAGGAGAATTGACTTGTCTTATGTCACACAGCAAGTCAGTGGGAGAGTTGGGAATAGAACCCAAGAGCCCTGATTTTCAAACTAACCATCGGACCTTGAATTTCAGACATTGAATGACCTTAAAGTGCTCTCAGATGAGCTCCAGAACAACATAAGTGCACAGTAATTATTCAGCAAGTATTTGAGGAGAACTGCAATATTAGAGAGAATCATGAACTGCTCAGAGACAACTAATGCAGAGAAGCAGCAAAATTTGTCAAACATAGAACTGGTTCTGACTTATTTCCTTGGTCTTAAAAGAGAACAACAAGGACCTGAGTCTCCTTCCTGTCAATAACCCCCTGCTCAGCCAATCAGGGTAGAACCTGAAGAGAGGAGGCTGAGGGTTCTCACCAGATAGCACAAAGGATGGGCCAGGTCACTGGTGGGGATCATTGCCTGAGCACTATTTCAGTCCCACAGTTTTGGATGGACCTCCCACAGTGGGAGCTGCAGAGCACTCCCCGGCAAAACACACACACACAGACACACACACACACACCCTGGTGTTGGGAGGGGAACAGGAGAAAGGACAAAAGAAGCAAGAGACGAAGAGAAAGGAAAGGAGGCAGGGATGGATGGATGGATGGAGGGATGGAGGGAGGGAGGGAAAGGTGAAACAAAAAGGACAAACCCTAATGTCCCCAGTGATTCGAATGGACAAAATACCAGGTGTGGAATAAAATTCTGCCTCCTTAAGCTCATGTTTTCCATGCCTAGAATTCAACTCTGACCAGATGGATCAGACTGAACAGGTTTCAAACATCCAGGAGGCTCTTACCTTCTAAACAGGGATGGCGGTTTTCTAGTAAAATCATTACAAGGGAAGGAGAAAACTCGAAAGAGGTTCCTCCTGGCACTCACATCCGTGAACCCAAATACTCTGTCAGTCCTCAAGGAGAGACCTGGAGAAGGAGACTTGCTGAAGCAAAGCCACAGGGGTCTCTGAGGTTTCCCTGGCCCCTCGCCCGTGTCCTGCCTGGATGATGTCAGCATCTCTCTGTGAGGTCACCACCTCCCCACCACCTTTGACCAATAGTCTGAGGTGCTGAAAAAGGCCTTTGTGATGTCACTGCCACACCCCTCCCTTGCTGTGCTAATGTCCTGCCCCTGGCCAGGCACTTTCGAGGTTTGAGCTACTCCCTGTGGATCACCCCACTCAAGGAGCGTTCGTTCTAGGAAGCAAGCCGGCTAGACAGGAAAATATCAGATGCTGCTGCCAATGCTACACTCAGTTTTTCAGAAATTAGTCGACTTTATGGCCAGAAGAGACCATTAGAGCTTCTAATCTGACCCCCTGCATATCACAGGCCTCCTGTATGACACAAGAGCTACTTTGGGGCAAACACATTCCAGAAAGGCATCTAGTCTTCATTAAATGACATCAGGAGATGGCAAATCCACCACTTTCCTTGGTAGCCTGTTCCTGTGGTGAATCATCCTCGCTGTTGAATATTTGTGCCTTAGTTGTAATATGAATTTGTCTCTTTTTACCTTCCAACCGTTGGGTCTTGTTATGCCTTTCTCTGCTCAATTAAAAAGCCCTCTAACACCCAATATTTTCTCTCCATTAAGGCCCTTCAACACTTCAGTGAAGTCACCTTTCAATCTTCTTTTGATAAGCTAAACAGACTGAGCTCTTTCAATAGCTCACTAGAAGGCATTTTTCTCCAGCCCTCAGAACATTTGGTGGCTTTTTGCTGCCCCAGCTCCAATTTCACATCATCTTTTTCAACCGAGGACACCAAAACTGGAGGCAGCATTCCAATATCAGTCTCACTGATACCATGTCACCTCCTGTGACATTAATGACTTAATCTGTAACTGTATAGATCACCATTGCGACCACTGTTCTATATTTGCAGCCAATATTGTAGAAAAGTTGCCAGGTAAGGGGTCTGTGAAGAGGTTCTGATTGGCTGATTATAATGATGCTATCTCTAGATGTGTATCATTTTTGTAGTTGACGTTATGAATATTGGTTCTATGCTGTCCATATTTCAAACTCGTGCTCTGCTTCTGGGGAACACTCTAGACAAGTTGGTGTCAGTTCTGCCTAGCCTGCTTGATGGCCCACTAAGGACCATCAGCTATACAATCGACCCATTGAGAGAAGGCAGATACACCTTGTGACTCAGCAAGGTATGCAGGGACCTGCCTGTGGACAGAACTCAAAGGTTTTTCTATGCCACGTGCTGGATAGAGTGTCCTTGGGACAAAGAAAGCAAAGACCACGTGGCAAGAGACTATAAAAGGCTGATGCCTCATCTCCATCTTGTCTTCAGTCCTGCTTCATACCTCTGGAGGGACTTTGCTACAAACAAGCTTCAGCTCTGTACAAAGGACTGAATGCCCCATCCCAGCTGTGGATGGACTCCAGAGACTTGATTTGAACCTGCAGTTTATTCCATCGCTGCTACAGGCCTGAACCAAGAGCTTTGCCATTACTTCATGTGAAGGATTAAAAATCTATTTGCTGTTTATGTAGCAACCTGGTGCATGGATTGTGCCAGCTCTTTTCCAGACTCAAAGTCCAGAGTATGGTCAAGGACCAGAGGCCTAGCAAATAGTGATAAGCTAAGAGAAAGCTGGGGTAAACAGAAAGCCTTGCTTGCTAAGATAGGCCTGGTCAGCAAATTGCCAGGTGTTGGAGCTAAGAACTAAAGAATTGTGTCTTATTCAGAGTTGCAGATTGAACAAAGAATCCCTGTTCCTATTGTGTTTGTTTCTTCTGTAGGGAGACGTTCTTCCCACAGATCCAATCTTGAGTTTATGAAAAGTTGTCACATGTCAGTATAAGATATGTCATCCTTCCACGTCCCTTCCCAGGGACCAATGCCTGCCTTTAGACACACAGAAAATCTTTATTGCCATATACTTTCACTGTTTCTTTGCTTTAACCCCTAGGAATGTACCTGTTGGACAATCAAAGGAGTTGCTCCATTCCTATGGACCCCAAATCAGAATTCAACATAGATATTTTATACTAACAACATTTTATCAATGTATTAATGAAATGTTAACTTGCTAACTTGAGACCATGGGTGGAGACATTATGTAATCTGTTAACTATTGGCTAATGTGCTTATCTTGTCTTGCTGCAAAACCTATCCCGGGGTGTGGAACTGCCTACCCCGTCACTTTCCCCTGCTTGTGGAAAATCTATATATTCTATTGTAATTAATTAATTAACAATGTCTCTGAGCCTAATAAGCAAGGTGACACTCCGCCAGCACTGTGTGTAATAAACTCCTATTTTTGACCTCTACATGGTGTAGATTTGTGTCTTTCTCGGACACCTGCTGAATAAAGAGAAGATTCAGGATCCAGCCTGGCTGAATGTGTGTCCTCTCCTCACAGCTTGGTGATCTTTTGAGGAAATGGAGAAGACTGCCTTTGCCTAGCTGTACATTGCTTGCAAAAGAAACAGGTCTTTTTGGTGACAAGTATTGAAAGGAGGCACTAGACAAATGTGGAGACAGGAAAAATGTCCCCAAACTGAACTGGCATCTGTGGATGCTGAAGTCATAACACAGAGCACTAAACACTATTTGAGAATGGCTGGTTGCAGAAGAGTCTCTAACAAGGCCTCTTCCCCCCAGCAGGGGCCTCTGTATGCGCAGAACTCCTGGTAGCGTGATGGCTGCCGGCAGAGGATAACTCTATTTTGGCATCTCTTTGCCTGTTTTGTGGTCAGCATCTGCAGTGACTGTTAAAAGGTCTCTAGATAGTGATCTTTGGGAAGAGCTGGCTGAAGAGCCTTCCTACTACTACTACCTTCCTACTCAGGAGAGCCTGGCTTGGCCTGCCAGTTCTTCCTTGCTGAACCTAGTGTGTCTGTTGGCTACTTTTTTGTATCTCTTTTCAAAAAAAGAAAAGACTTGTCAGCAGAATCCTTCTAAGTGCTTGTTCAAGACAGAGAGAGCCTTCCTTGCGGCTAAGTATTGGTGTAATAGGGCATGTGGTGCCTCTTGCTGGCCATTCTGGTAATTAGTTCTGGTTCACCGGTGCGCCTTCATCTAGTGGCATCTGGCTGCATCTGTTTTATCATTAGGACCCATGTCGCTCTCAGGACTTCAGTGTCCTCTTATGGACACAGCCCTCTGGCTGTGCCTCACTCAGTTCTCTCCCCACTTCCCAGGGGCAGCTGTTCTCTACCCAGACACTTGCCTCAGTGGTCAGCTGCAGTCCAGGGTGTAGCCACCTTTGTCAGCTGCTATGGAGGCAAAAGTGGTGAACCTCCAACCCTGCATCTGTTTCCCTGGACCATTTCCCCACAGCCCCAGCACTTTCCTCTGCCTTTGTATTAGGGCCTCAGTCTGGCAGTACTCAGCCAGAAGGTCACTCATGCTCCCCTTACCCACCCAGCACTACTCTGAGCATGGTGCCCGCCCATCCACCCACCCACCCAGCCCCAGCCCCAGCCCCAGCCCCAGCCCCAGCCAAACCTCCCTCCTCAAACTCCAAGCAGTGACTAACTCTTGCTGTGCTGAGCAACCCTTTATATATGGGCTGCTCCAGCAAGCCTTCTCCAGATTGGCACTCCCAATAAGCCCTTTCCTGATAGGCCGGGTTCTGCGCAGCCTCTGCAAGGCTGCCTTAATCTTTCTCCTGTTTGGTTGGGGGCAGACACCTCCCCACACTTGGAAAATGACAAATGAGAAGTTTAGAGCTGGTGGAAAGGTTACCATGACTGAGAACTGAGCCGAGGTTGCTGCGACTGAAACACAGATCACTAACCGTTATATGATCACAGTGGCTGGTGGGAGAAGCGCATGTTACAAGCCCTCTGTCATCTCAGCTGTGGCTTTCTGTGCACGGAGAGCCAGACACCTCAAGGTCTGCAGGTCTTGAGGGAAATGTGGAACATCTGTACTTCAGAATTTGCCGGGGTTGTCCTGGCCCATCAAATAGAACAGTTGCAAACATTCTCTTGCGACAGGCACCATGGCTTAGCTGGCTAAAGCACCTGCCTTGTAAACAGGAGATCCTGGGCTCAACTCCCAGTGGTG
>NW_022060102.1:95368-165359 GCF_007399415.2 Gopherus evgoodei
AAAGGTTAACAAGATCAGTGAGCCTGGCTGTCACCTGTCCAGAGGACCAATCAGGGGACAGGATACTTTGATATCTTGAGGGAGGGAAGTTTGAGTGTGTGCTGTTAGAATTTGTTTGTTGTTCACACTGGGGGCTCAGAGGGACCAGACGTGCAACCAGGTTTCTCTCCAATCTCCCTGATACAGGTTCTTATAAGTTCAGAATAGTAAGTACTAGGTAGATAAAGCTAGTTAGGCTTATGTTTGTTTTCTTTATTTGCAAATGTGTATTTGGTTGGAAGGAGTTCAAATTTGTATTTTGCTGAAAGGATTCTAATTTGTACTTGTATACTTAGGCTGGGAGGGTATTCCCAGTGTCTATAGCTGAAAAACCCTGTAACATATCCCATCTTAAATTTACAAATATAATTTTTACTGTTTTTTCTTTCTTTAATTAAAAGCTTTTCTTGTTTAAGAACCTGATTGTTTTCTTTATTCTAGTGAGACCCCAGGGGACTGGGTCTGGATTCACCAGGGAATTGGTGTGGAGAAAGGAGGGAAGGGGGAGAGAAAGGTTAATTTCTCTCTGTGTTAGGATTATTTTTCTCTCTCAAGGAGAGTCTGGGAGGGGGAGAGAGAAGGAGGGGGGAAGGAAAATTTTCCTCTCTGTTTAAAGATTCAAGGAATTTGAATCATAGCAATCTTCCAGGGTAACCCAGGGAGGGGAAGGCTGGGAGAGACAATGGTGAAGGAAAGGGTTTACTGTCCTTGTGTTAAGATCCAGAGGAACTGGGTCTTGGGGGTCCCTGGGAAATGTTTTGGAGGGACCAGAGTGTACCAGGCACTGAAATTCCTGGTTGTTGGCAGTGCTACAAGTCCTAAGCTGGTAATTGAGCTTAGAGGAATTCATGCTGGTACCCCATCTTTTGTACGCTAAGGTTCAGAGTGGGGAATTATACCATGAGAAGGGCACACTCGAACTACTCATGGGAGAATGGAGTTGATAGAAAGGACAAATAGGTCCACTTCAAAGAGTCAAACTGCAAAATGCAAAACTGGGCCACTCATCTGGACAAGCTGAGGGATATTGCTGCTTCAAGCAGTTCAAAAAGCTTTTAAAAGTTACTCCGTGGGAATCAGGAAAAGTATTGAAGTATTGATAGCCCTAGAGGTTTTTATAGTGTTGATCCCCCATGCAGATTCTCTGACGGTTCACATGGGCTCAGTGGCAAGACAAGGTTTTCCCACACTCACTGCTTCCATTGGGTCGCTTCCCTGTGTGGATTCTCTGATGTCTAGAAAGGTGAAAGCTGTGAAGGAAGCTTTTCCCACACTCCCGGCATTCATAGGGCCTCTGCCCTGTGTGGATTCTCTGATGGTTAATAAGGCTTGAGCTGCGAGTGAAGCTTTTCCCACACTCATGGCATTCATAGGGCCTCTCTCTGGTGTGGATTCTCCTATGCCCAGTAAGGTGAGAGCTGGTAATGAAGCTTTTCCCACACTCACTGCATTCCAAGGGCCTGTCCCCTGTGTGGATTCTCTGATGTCTAGAAAGGGCTGATCTTTCAATGTGGCTTTTCCCACACTCACAGCATTCATAGGGCCTCTTCCCTGTGTGGATTCTCCGATGAACAGAAAGGGATGATCTGTGAATGAAGGTTTTCCCACAGTCACGGCATTCAAAGGGCCTCTCGCCTGTGTGGATTCTCTTATGATCAACAAGACTTGATTTGTAAGTGAAAATTTTCCCACACTCACAGCATTCATAAGGCCTCTCCCCTTGTGGATTATCTCATGTCTAGAAAGGGTTGATCTTTGAGTGAAGCTTTTCCCACACTCACGGCATTCATAGGGCCTCTTCCCTGTGTGGATTCTCTCATGTCTAGAAAGGTGAAAGCTGTGAAGGAAGCTTTTCCCACACACACTGCATTCATAGGGCCTCTCCCCCCTGTGGATTCTCTGATGAACAGAAAGGGCTGAGCTGCTAGAGAAGCTTTTTCCCACACTCACAACATGTATTTTTCTTCTTTCTCATGAGGATTTCCTGCTGTGCTGTGGTTTCTTTGATGCTCTTCTGAGTTCCCCAGCAGAAAATATATTTACCCATTCTCTCTCCTGGCTGGTTTCCCTGCTCTCTTTCTGGTCTGTGCTGAATTGCAAAGGAGTTTCCCTGCTCATGACTCCTGGACACATTCCTTTTCGATCTTTGCAAAAATGCTCTGTGTTTATCCACTTGCTCGACATTTTCCTGCTGAAAATTCTGCTCCTCTCTCTTACCTACCATTGCATCACCTGCTGCGATAGAAACAGAAACCTCAAACAGGAATGGAAAGGGGAAGGCCAAACCAAAACAAGTGCTGGAGACAGGTCAAATAAAAACAAGAACTGAACTCCTCCAAATTCTTCCCCTAAATAGGAGAGAGGAGGGGATCAATTGGGCCTTCACATCCCATCCAAATTCACAGGGGGAAGGAAGGAAGCCACAGCCTGGTGTCTGCTGGGATCTACAGGAAGCCATGAGTTATGTTTACCCTGAGGATACGACGCCTGCTAGGGACAATAATGAACTGAGAGACCTCCCCAAGGGCTTTGATAGGCATACCAGATGTTTCCTTCAGGCACTTACAGATTCTGAGCTGGTTTAATGTTTCCTCACCTGTGCAGGGGGCTCTCAGGATCCATCTTTCCTCTGAACCCTGGAGGTCTGGGACCCATGGCTCTTCTCCTTGTTCCAGCTGGGAGATTATATGAGGTTTGGAAACTGGAAACCCTGCTCAGATGAAAGAAAACAAAGGAGTTCAGGTGATTTCATATGACTGTGTCATAAAAACACTCTATTAATTTAACTTCAGTGTTTAGTGTGACCCAGTGTGCCTGGGGCAGTCCTCATTTAAAAGGCCAAAATCGGGGCAGGCTGAAAAAGGGAGAGCAGATGCTCCCAAAACTGGTGGGTAACAAGGAAGTTAAACTCACCGACCAGTCACCAAATATGCTTCTGATCCCCCATGCTGGTTATTGAGAAACTGAAAAAAGAAATCACACAGCCCCCTTTATTGCATTCTAGTTCTCTGACTGCCAATCAGCATGTAGGTCCAGGACAGTGAGGGGTTATTTAAAAACTTTGCTCACATAAACAGTGTTCTTCTGACCCCCGAGTCAGCCACATTACCAGGTCAATATGGGTTTGGATCTTACCCAAAATACTATGATGCCAGCCAATCCTTAGCACCCAAACTAACGGTTTATAAGCAAGAAAGCATCCAAATGAAAGATTTATTATAAAAGAAAGAAAGAAAAAGGGAGTTGTTAAATGGGACAGCAATCAGATATATATATTTCTGAATGTATCTAGTTCTTAGCAGTATTGGTGAGTTTCTGGCTTTAAAGGTTCTCTGGTACACATCCACATTATTCAGTTCTTTGTTCAAGCCTTCAGTTTGTAGAGAAGTTGCTCTAGAGGTAGGAAGAGGGATTGAAGACAAAATGGAGATGATGCAGCTGCCCTTTACATTCCTTTTGCCAAGTGGCTTCTACTTCCTGTGTCCCAAACACAAGCTTCACAGCACATGGCATGGAAAAGCCTTGGAGGTCTCAGTACACAGGCATACCCCGGCATGTCTTGCTGACTCAATAGGTGTATCCCCTTAATCCTTTCAATGGGTTTATTGTATGGCTGATGACCCTGGATGGGCCATCGAACAGGCTGGGCAGCGCTGATGCCAATATGTCTGGAGGTGTCATTCAGAAACACTACACAAGTCTGGAATACAGATATACCCTACATATCTGTAACTCACAATACAAAGATAGAAACAAGATCATCATACTTGGAAAATCATAACATTTTCATTGACACCTTACATGGCATATCTAGCACGATTCATTGCAATTTCATCATATTGGTATTTATAATAAAATAATATTAATATAAAGTGCCTCTCAATTCCATACAGTGTCACTTAATAAACCAGTCAATTCCCAGGACCGGTACCCGGGTGTTTGAAGATGACGAACGCCTTGCTTGTGAGGGACTGAAATACCCACATATATGTTGGGAACACAGACACTGTGCAAGTCTGTTCCCCTATGTTCACTCTTCTAGAAAATTATGATTAATTTTGTTCATAGTATGTGTCAGGGCTGAATCCCCACTCTGTCACTTCGAGTGCAGAAAGGGGGGGCCTGCTAGGATTCTAAAAATTAATGTGTCCCACTCTAGGCTTGTATTAAACCCCCAAAGTTACAGCTTTTCTCTGACCTTGGCTTGGTAAATGCTGCCACCACACAAATGCAAAAAAACCCCAAACCCTTGGACCCAGGAAGGAGCACTTGGGAATTTTTCCCTCTGGGGCACCCTCAAGCCCTTTCACCTCCCCTCCGGGAAAGAGCTGAGAAAGAAAACAAAGGAAATTAGCTGTGGCTACCAGCTAATCAAATCACATGCACAAACCTCTTAGGACACCAAAAATCCAATCCTGTTCTTAAAAGAGGTAAATTTTATTAAAATTGAAAAGGAAAACAGTACATCTGGAACTTAGGCTTTTGCTAGATCTTAAAAGAAAATTTTTGAAAGCATCCAAAATAGCTTTCTTCTGGGTTCAGCTTAAAGTTTACAAGCAAACAAAAGCATCTGGGATAGCACAGAGGAGCTCCAAAAGCCAAAATAAAAAATAAACCTGATTGTGTCTGTCTAAACATTCCCTAGCCAAATCATTTCTTCTAGGTATGGAAGATGAATTTTCATACCTGCTTCAAGCCTTACACAGCATTGCTAGTCCTGCCTTCTCCAGAGAAAAAGAGACAAAGGGAAAGTTACTTTCCCATTTAAAAAAGTTCTAGCCTTTCTATTGGCTCTTATGGTCAGGTGCCCAATCCTTTTCTTTTACCTATGGGCTTGTTAACCCTTCAGAGTAAAGCAAGCAGAGAACTCACACCAACAGGGATTTTACAGCCAACTGGCTGCCTGGGTGTTTATAAAAGGGAGATCCCTTCCCTCCCCTTCATTTATCACTGTATGGCTTGTGAGGTACCATTTGAAAAGACATAATCTACTGAATAAGCTGCCTGATAAACTGTGTGGCAACATCGTATGTAAAGTTATGAGATTTTACGGTATGCTGTTACTGAAAAAGTTGCAACCCTAACTCTAAGTTCCTCAGAGACAGCAAGGCAAACAGCCGGTCAAATAGCCATTCTCCGCCAGGGGGAAGGTGTGAAGAAGACATTTACATTTCATCACAGGGATCACTTGAAGCTCGTATCTATGACAGCCTGTCACCATGACTCAGTTGGGAACTGAAGTGGTTTCTAGTACAAAGGACTGAATTATAAAAAGAGGTATGGAAAATGCATGAGACTCTCTCTCTCTCCCCTTTCCCTCTGCTCATGACAACTCCTGAAGAACTGAATGTGGGCAGCAGGGGCAGGTTAGGGGGAGTCCTGGCTGAAAGGAAAACCAGCCTGTTTCAGCAGATGGTGAGAGAAACATTTGTTTTAAACCCGTTTTAGCTTGTTAAGTTAAACATTAGTTTGTGTTTTATCTTGCATTTCTTTTGTAAACAATTCTGACTTTTATGCCTCATTACTTGTAGTTACTTAAAATCATTTTTTTCAATAGTTAATAATTTTGTTTCCTTTTTTTATCTAACCAGTGTGTTTGGATTAAAGTGTGTTGGAAACGCTGTTTGGAATAAAAAGGCTGGTGCATGGCATTTTCCACTGATGAAATAACAGATTTCATATGAGCTCCCATTGTTCAGGAGTGTGCTGGACAGGGCAAGATGCACATTTCTGGGGGAAGTCTGAGAGCAGAGAATTTTCTGGGGTTCTCCTGTGAGGTACTGTAATTTGTGAGTCACTGACTAGCAGCACTCAAAACTGTGTAGCTGGGAGTGAGTTACATGCTGGAGACTGTGTGTGAACTGCCCAGGAGCGGCTGCTCTCACAGTAGAGCAGTGTAAGAGGCACCCCAGCTTGGGGAACTAAGGGGACACAGCTGTTCAACAGTCCAGCTTGTACTGTGCTTCATGTCACAGACACTCAATTTCGAAGAGTCTCCTAAAATACACTGAAAGTAAATCCATGACCCAGAAATCGAAGTCTCCAGAGGGCAAGTCTCTCTGGCACTGCTTCTTGCTGACAGAGGTCCAGAGACAATGGGAGAGTCCTGGGGAAGCTGGGAACAGGAAGCATGGGCTGGTGGGGTTCAGTGGAGAAAGGGAACAGAAGGGCAGGGATATTACTGAATGCAGGATCTCAGCAGTGCTAGATGTCAGGATAACACATAGTGCAGCCCAGTGGAAAACAATCTCAAATATACATGCAGAATGATGGGGTCTAAATTAGTTATTTCCATTGATTTATATAAGGGCAATAAGATATTCTCTGTATTACTGTCTATCCCTTTTCAAATAATTCCTAACATCCTGTTTGCTTTTTTGACTTCCGCTGCACACTGCTGGATGTCTTCAGAGAACTATCCACAATGACAAAAAGATCTTTTTCCTGATTAGCCTAATTTTGCCCCCATCATATTGTATGTGTAGTTGGGGTTATTTTTTCCAATGTGCATTACTTGACATTTATAAACATTCAATTTCACTTGCCATTTTGTTGCCCATTCACTTAGTTTTACGAGATTTTATTGAAGTTCTTCACAGTCTGCTTTGGTCTTAACTATCTTGAGCACTTTATCATCATCCGCAAACTTTGCCACCTCACTGTTTACCCCTTTCTCCAGATTATTTATGAATACGTTGAATAGGATTGGTCCGAGGACGGATCCTTGGGGAACACCACTAGTTACTCCTCTCCATTCTAAAAGGTTACCATTTATTCCTACACTTTGTTCCCTGTCTTTTAACCAGTTCTCAATCCATGAAAAGATCTTCCCTCTTATCCCATGATAAATTCATTTATGTAAGAGCCTTTGGTGAGAGACCTTGTCAAAGGCTTCTGGAAATCTAAGTACACTATGTTCACTGGATCCCTCTTGTCCACATGTTTGTTGACCCCTTCAAAGAACTCTAATAGATTAGTAAGGCATGATTTCCCTTTACAGAAACCATGTTGACTTTGGGGGGAGAGACAGCTCTGTGGTTTGAGCATTGGGTTGCTAAACCCAGGCTTGTGAGTTCAATCCTTGAGGGGGCCACTTAGGGATCTTTGGCAAAAATTGGTCCTCCTAGTGAAGGCAGGGGGCTGGACTCAATGACCTTTCAAGGTCCCTTCCAGTTCTAGGAGATTGGTATATCTCCTATTATTTTCTTTTTCTTTTCTTTGCCCAACAATTTTTGTTCTTCTATGTTCCTGAAAATTTTATTCTTTACTATTGTTTCAACTAATTTGCCTGGTACAGACAGTAGACTTACTGGTCCATAATTGACAGGATCGCCTCTAGAGCCCTTTTTAAATATTGGTGTTACATTAGCAATCTTCCAGTCATTGGGTACAGAAGCTGATTTAAAGGACAGGTTACAAACCATAGCCAATAGATCCCCAATTTCACATTTGAGTTCCTTCAGAACTCTTGGGTAAATACCATCTGGTTCCGGTGACTTGTTTCAGTTAAGTTTATCAATTAGTTCCAAAACCTCCTCTAGTGACACTTCAATCTTTGGCAATTCCTCAAATTTGTCACCCACTAAAGGTTTGGGAATCTCACCAACATCCTCAGCCGTGAAGACTGAAGCAAAGAATGTATTTAGTTTATCCGCAATGACTTTATTGTCTTTAAGGGCTCCTTTTGTATCTCGATCATCCAGGGGTCCCACTGGTTGTTTAATAGGCTTCCTGCTTTTGATGTACTTAAACATTTTGTTATTACCTTCTGAGTTTTTGGCTAGCCCCTTCTTCACACTCCTCTTTGACTTTTCTTATTACATTTTTACACTTAATGTGGCAGTGCTTATGCTCCCTTTTATATACCTCACCAGGATTTGACTTCCACTTTTTAAAAGAGGCCTTATCTCTCACTGCTTCTTTTACATGGTCGTTAAAGCACAGTGACTCTTTTTTAGTTTTTTTGCTGTGTTTAGTAATTTGGGAGATACATTTAAGTTGGGCCTCTAATATTGTGTTTTTGAAAAGTGTCCATGCAGCTTGCAGGGATTTCACTCTAGTCACTGTACCTTTTAATTTCTCTATAACTAACCCCCTCGTTTTTGCATAGTTCCCCTTTCTGAAATTAAATGCCACAGTGTTGAGCTGTTCTTCCCACCACAGGAATGTTAAATGTTGTTATATTATGATCACTATTTCCAAGCGGTCCTGTTATAGTTACCTCATGGACTAGATCCTTCGCTCCACTCAGGACTTAAATTGAGAGTTGCTTCTCCCCTTGTGGGTTCTTGTACCACCTGCTCCATGAAGCAGCCATTTAAAGTAGCCAGAAATTTTGTCTCTGCATTTTGTCCTGAGGTGACATGTACCCAGTCAATCTGAGGATAACTGAAATCTCCCATTATTATGGAGTTCTTTATTTTGATAGCCTCTCTAATCTGCCTTCGCATTTCATCCTCACTATCACTGTCTTTGATAGGTGCTTGATAACAGATCCCTATTGTTATATTCTTATTAGAGCATGGAATTACAATCCAGAGAGATTCTATGGAACATGCAGTTTCATTTAAGATTTTTACTTCATTTGAGTCTACATTTTCTTTAACATACAGTGCCACTCCCTTCCCCACCCCCTGAGTATGACCTGCTCTGTCCTTCTGATATATTTTGTACCCTGGAACAATTGGGTCCCGTTGCTTGTCCTCAGTCCACCAGGTTTCTGTGACGCCTATTATGTCAATATCCTCCTTTAACATGAAGCTCTCTAATTCACCCATCTTATTATTTAGACTTCTAGCATTTGTGTACAAGCACTTTAAAAACTTGTCTCTGTTTATTTGTCTGCCCTTTTCTGATGTGTCAGATTCTTTTGTGTGTAAATGCTTCCTGTGTGATCTGGCCCCTACTTTATCCTCTTCCAGCCTCTCTTCCTGACTAAACTAGAAAAATATTTATCACTAGATTCTTCTCTAAGACAAGTCTCTGTCCCATCCACGAGCTCCTCTGCAGCCATTGGCTTTCCCCCATCTCTTAGTTTAAAAACTGCTCTGCAACCTTTTTAATGTTAAGTGCCAGCAGTCTGGTTCCACTTTGATTTAGGTGGAGCCCATCCTTCCTGTATAGGCTCCCCCATCCCCAAAGTTTCCCCAGTTCCTAATAAATCTAAACCCCTCCTCTCTACACCATCATCTCATCCATGCATTGAGACTCTGAAGCTCTGCCTGCCTACCTGGCCCTGTGCGTGGAACTGGCAGCATTTCTGAGAATGCCACCATAGAGGTCCCAGATATCTCTTTCATGCAGACTAAATTTGACCTCCAGGACGTCTCACTTACTGTTCCTTATGTCATTGGTGCCTACATGTACCACAACCAGTGGCTCCTCCCCAGCACTACACATAAATCTATCGAGATGCCTCGAGAAATCAGCAACCTTTGCACCAGGCAGGCAAGTCACCATACAGTTGTCCTGGTCATCACAAACCCAACTATCCTTGTTTCTAATGATCAAATCTCCCATTACTAACAGCTGCCTTTTCTTAATGACTGGAGTTCCCTCCCCGGAGAGGTAACCTCAGTGCAAGAGGTTACCCCAACACCATCTGGAAGGAGGGTCCCAATTATGGGACGGTTCCCCTCTGCTCCCATTGACTGCTCTCCTTCCTTGGGCCTTTCATCCTCCTCAACAGCGCAGTGGCTGTCTGGCTGGAGGTGGGAGAAATCTAGTGTTCCAGAAAGCCTCACTGACATACTTCTCTGCCTCCCTTAGTGTCTCCAGTTCCACCACCCTGGCCTCCAAAACCTCCACGTGCTGTCTGAGGGCCAGGAGCTCCTTGCACCGAATGCACCCGTAAGCCACCCGCCCACAGGGCAGGTAATCATACATGCTACATTGAGTGCAATAAACAGGATAGCCCCCACTCTGCTGCTGGGCTTCTGCCTGCATTCTCTCCTACAGCTACCTAGGTTAACAACAGGGGTTTTGTTTCAACCAAGAAGTTTGTATTATAGCTTAAATGTTTTAAAGACTGGCAAGAGAACCTCGCCCCCTTCCCACTCCCCTTCCAAACTCCCTCACAAAACTCCCTGTTAGCAGCCCTGTTTGAAAAGCTCCCTGGTCACTTGCTCACTGCTTTACAAAGCACTTCCCTATCACATACCCCCCCATCTCCAGCCCCTGCTGAGAACCACTCAGGGTACGGGGCTGGGAGCACCCCCATGACCCAGCCCACCGTCCCAGCCCCCAGCCCTGACTCCTGCACCCCCTCCCACATATGCAGCCCTCACACCCCATGCTCTGACTGTTGCACCCCCGCCACATCCTCACCCCCACCCTGAGCACCAAATATGGGAGCTCCTGCACACACGCCCCCACATTGCCATCTGCATCCCTCGCACCAAATGGGAGCTGCCTCAGGTAAGCACTCCACACCCCAATCTCCTACCCGAACCCTGAGCCCCCTCCTGCATCCCAGCACCTGCACCTCAATCTCCAGCCTGCTCCTGCAGCCTAACTCCCTCCCAGACCCTGCACCCCCAGCCCTGACTCCTGCACCCTGAACATCCTGCCCTCACTGACTCCTGCACCCCCACTCACACCCCCAGCCCTTACTCCCTCACCCCTCACAAACACACCCCAGTTCCCTGCCTTCCCTGATTACTGCAACCACCCAAACCCCCTGCCCCCAGACACACCCCCAGTCTTGACTCCTGCACCCCTTCCACACAGCCTCCTGCCCACCCTGACTCCTGCCCCCCAACATCCCCACGTGCATTGCTCGCATGAAACAGGAGCTGTCCCAGGTAAGCGCTCCACACTCCAACCACCTGCCCCAGCCCTGAGCCCCCTCCCACACCTTAACTCCTGGCCAGACCCTGCACTCCAACATTTTTAATATTTTTTTTTTTATAAAAGGCTCTTATCCAAAGCGTTTTACAATAATTAGCTAACGGTACAAACAGTATTTGGAAAGATCATTAGGTGGTGAACTGAGACGCTCAGCGATTTTCAAGTGGTCTGTGGAAAACTCAGACAACAAAAACAATCAAGGTACCTCACTTTAGCCTCATTTACTTCCTATTTCTTATAGGAGGAGGAGGAAGGAAAAGAATGAAAAATGGGGGTGGGAGGGAAATGAGAGTATGTTATTTTTCTTGCCTGGGTCCCAAGGAGGGACCCCAAAAATGGAGCTGAGCACAAGGCCCCACTAACGCTAAATCCGCCACTGAGCTTCCTTCTCTGGATACCCCCAGCCAGCATTCAAGGACGCGGAGTGATAAGTAACCTGGATCAGCAGCTCTGACTCCAGCAGCCTGCTCGTTGCACTCCAAGCATTATTGTGGTCTGGGTGGAGAAGGCTCAGGGTTTGAGAGGTCAGGGGTAGGAAGCTTCTGTTGATTATGCTGCACCTAACCTCAGTTTTACTTGAGCAAACAGGAGATATTTGACACTGTGCGATACGGCTCCTGTGCTCTGTTCCCAAAGTGTTCTGCAGCAGGGGAGGGTCTCTGGCAGCGTGTGTGTCACTGGCATATTGGGGTGATGCTGAAACAGGGCAGAGTAGAGGTGGCATTGGGGGCTGGCGTGAACCATCTCTCTTCTTTTCCCCTTCCAAGAACAGAGGGGACAGGAACCCTTACCCAGTGCAGTCACATTCTCATAGTTCTCCTGCATGACATCTCTGTAGAGGGCTCTCTGAGTGGGGTCCAGCAGAGCCCCCTCTTCCCTGGTGAAATACACAGCCACCTCCTCGAAGGTCACCGGCCCCTGAAAGAGCGAGAGTCCAACACTCAGTACCTGCTGCCCCACTCACAGCCCCCCTATACATGGGGGACAGGAGCCAAACAGAAACTCTGGGTGGATTGCAGTCAGAGTCCCACCCCCACCCTGCTCAGAGCATCCAGGAAACACCAGGGGGAGGGGACGAAGAGAGAGCCCCTCCTCTCTCCCAGCAGAGCCATCACACACCTACTAGCCACTGACTGATTCAGGAGATGGAGCCCCTAGCAGGGTCCAGGGACAGCTCCCTGGTAGGAAGCCCAACACCCTCCCCATTCTGAAGAGCTGGATGTGAAGGGAGGGGAATCTCCCTTAAGCCTCACTGGTGGGTGCCCCCTTCATATCTCACAGCAGCCGCTGGTTAGGCAGGTCGGGCTCCAGCACTGGGAGTCTGGTCAGTTTTCCCAGCTCCATGGAGCTGGGTTATTTTCTGCTCCACAAACTAGAGCATTTCCACCGCCGAACCTCATGGGTCTGTTCCTAGAATCTACACCACTTATTAAGTAGCTCCCAGCAGGTTTAGCACACCCCTGTCCTCCTCCCTTTCTCCACCCTGTGCATTTCCTGCAAACCAGACTGTGCAAACCTTCCCATCTCCGGTGTATTTGCTGTCCCGCTCCCTCCTGGAGGAACCCACCAGCAACTCCCTGATAATACCTACCTGAACTGGCTCCTCTGTAGCCATTTCTCTCCCCTGTCCAACGAGAGGACGGGATGAACTGGAGCGAAACATGGACACTATTTCACAGCCTGGCAGGGTGAGAAGGGCAGTTGTGAAGGTTTCAGAACAGGCTTTAATTCATTTCACAGCATGAATGAATGCACTGCCTGCAGGCCCTTTCCCTGCAGACAGACACCCTACAGTCTGCCATGCTGAGAAAGGCTTGATCTCTTTGTACAGTGTAGACCTGGACCCTCCTGCCAGGCTAAACCCACAGAGACATGTTTAACCTCCCTTCTCCCACCCCCCCTTCCCATAACAAAGTCTCTGAACACAAGGCTAGAAAAAAGCAGAACCAAAGGAGTCACTGTGGGGGATTTCCTCAGACACGGACCCCACGACAGCCACACTCCAGCAGGGGGAATATGGAGTCAGGAACTGGAATTTTCCTCTGTCTGATTCTCATCTTTTCTACAGGAAAGTGACTCTATCCAGGGTGCAGCAATACATCTTTCTGGGCAGATTAGAGATCTGGAAATCTCGCTCCAAACTCTTCTCTCCCATTGCCCCTTTCAATCTCTCTTTCTTCTTTTCCCATCCCCTCTCCCTGTTCGTCTGGTAGGAAAGTCTCATTCCTGGGTAGTTTGCTCCCCCATGGCTGGATTTTATCCTGCAATTGAGAGAAGTGAGGGGGGTCTGTTTGTGTGGAGTCATTTTAAGGCCAGACCCCAGCATTTTCCCTTCGTTCCTGTCAGTTACTTGGAATGTCTGGCTCAGAATTTAGTATTAACAGGGCCCAGGGCTGCCCTAAGGGGCTAGGAGCAGCTGGAGAAAGTCATCCCCTGGGCCGAGCAGAGAAGAAGCTTTAATTAAGGTCACTTCCCAGCACAGAACCCCACTGGGGTAGCAGCAGCTGCCAAGCCTGGCCTCCCAGATCATAACGGAGGCTGCAGCATCTGACCCAGGAAGCTGAACCCCAATATCCTGAGCAGAGAGGGACAGAGCGTTTGAGCAGCTTCCCTCCTTTAGCTCTCTGGGGAGAGCAGCTAATGAGAGCCCCTCCTCACAGGGAGAATTGCTGATCTCATTTGCCCCACTGTCCATCCAGAGTCACTCCTTGTCTTTCCATACAGTGACTCTGGATTAGCATTGGTCTCAATGAAACCAGATTTCACAAATGAGTCCAGAATGCTGTGGAAGAGACCATCATGGGGCAGTGCTGACCCCCTTCCCACCTCCCTCACCGCCCACATCGAGAACAAGGACTGGGGGCACAAATTTTCCAAACCGGAACCAAAAGTTCCTGTAGTTTTCAAAAGAGAAAAAAAGCAAAATCTGTGATTTCACACTCACAGTGTTTGATAAGTGGATAGAAAGTTATCACAGTGACAGGGCATGTGACTGGGGAATGCCGGGCAGTGCTTGGAGCCAGGACTCTGGCACAAGTTGATCAGAGAGAAGGATCATGGTTAGTAGAAGTTCCCACAGCCAGGGGCCCATCAGATATTCCCTGGGACGCAGCCCCCCAGAGTCCCTGGCCAGGGACCCCAGATACCCCTCAAAGCCCCACCAGCCAGGGAATCCCCACCAGACCATGACTGTCAGGTTGGGAATCCCAAAGGGTTCCCCCCACCAAAAGCCCCCAGCAGCCAGGGACCTCCCCAAGGGAACCCCCCACTGGGAACTCAGTCCCTCACTGCCTGCCTAGGACTCCCCCCTAAGCAGGATCTGCCCTGCCATTTGTCTGGGACCCCTTTCTCTATCTAACAGGACCCCCTGATGCTTTTCAGTGGGACCCCTCACTCTGCTTCCCTGGCATCCCCTGACCTAGTGCCAGGGATCCTCTCCCCCAGCTCTGTGCACTGGGCATGGCAACAAAACCACGAACCAGTCAGGGAAGCCCAGTCAGAGCCCCTGGCACAGCACCAGTCTCCCTCTAACCCCCTGTCCTGCCCCGCCTAAGAGACACCCACCCCCACTGTTCTGCAGCCACCAGGTCCCCAGAGATACCCACCTCCAGGACCCATAGCCTCAGGGCTGGGCACATCACAACCACCCCCCCAAACCCCGAGAACCCACCAACCTGACTAGGGTACCCCCTGTCCAGCCATCCAAACACCTCCCCCAACCACAATGCCCCTTCAGCTGCAATCTCCCCACACAGACACCCTCCCCGCCCCCGCAACACTGTTACCTCACAGTGCCTGAGAAGTGGATAGGAAGTTATCACCACCCCCTGCTGGCCAGTCACACAGGCAGAGGGAGCCCTGAGGATTGTCTCTTGAACAGGAGAATGGAAGGCCTGGAGGGTAAGAAATGTCCATGCCCTGTCACTAGCAAATAATGGCCACTGTGGATCCACCCCAGAGGTGGCTGCATCTTAGCACTGTGGGAATCAACCCCTCAGAGACCATTTGTCTTGGGGTTTGGGATAGTTCTGGACTCACGCTGCACTCAGAATGACCTCCTCATCCCAGGCCAGCTGGAGAAAAGGGTCCAGCCAACTCTCCCGTTACCAGCTGGGAACCACTGATCCCCAAACGGGGAGGCCTCTGGCTTTGATGGGTATTAAATATGTGGCTGGTCTCTTTCATCAGAAAACATTTTAACAGAGATAAGGGGTGGGGAAATGATTTTCAAAGGAGAGGGGAAAGACCATCACTGGGAAATTTAACCCCCTGCAACCTCCAGGATGGAGATGGACTCAGGGAAACAGGCTCCCTCCAAAGAAGGAGAAATTGCTGGGATTGAGAAACATGGGGAACAGCCCCAAACATGAAAGGATTTTTAATTGACATTTGATAATAACATAGAAATGAAAGAGAAAGGCTGGAAATCAGAGGGATTTTATATCAGTTGTTGATAGGAGGTAAAATCTGAGTGTTTCACATCAATATTTGATAAATGAATAAAGAGGAAATGAGCACCATTTGCAAACATTTTATATGCATGTTCAAGAATCGGAGAAAAGGTGTAAATCTGAGATTTTCTTTTTATGTTATAATTAGAGAGGCGGCAAAATCTCAGGGCATATTCAATTAGAAATAGACAACTAGAGAGAAGTGGGACAAATGTTTAGGTTATTTTATATGAATCTTTGAGATTTGCAAAGAAAATGTGTCACAAACTGATTATTGTACATTTACTATACTATACTACACATTTACTGCTTCTCTCCCTCCAAGCAGAACCCACCACCAGCTCCCTGAGAATCCCTTACCTGAGCCAGCTCCATTGCAGCCATTGCCTTCCCCCTGGGAGGATGGGATGATCTGGAGCAAAACGTGGACGTTATTCTGTAGCCTGCCAGGGCGAGAAGGGCAATGTGAGAGCATTCACACAGGGTTTCTGTCCTTTCCACATGTCGATTCCCCCCCAGGATTTTCCCCTGCTAATGGACAATCTAGGTTCTGCCACACTATGAAGCACACAGTGACCTTATCCCAGTACAGATCTAGCCCCCTCCTACCAGGGTGTAACCCTCTGACACATGGGGAAACCCTCCCAGCAGCAGAGTCTCTCTGTTACACTTATCAAGTTTGCGGGCGATACCAAGCTGGGAGGGGTTGCAAGGACTTTGGAGAATAGAACTGAAATTCAAAATCATCTGGACAAACTGGAGAAATGGTCTGAAGTAAATAGGATGAAATTCAATAAAGACAAATCCAAAGTACTCCCCTTAGGAAGGAACCATCAGTTGCACACATACAAGACAGGAAATGACTGCCCAGGAAGGAGCACTGCGGAGACGGATCTGGGAGTCACAGTGGATCACAAGCTAAATATGAGTCAACAACGTTACACTATTGCAAAGAAAGGAAGTATAATTCTGGGATGTATTAGCAGCAGTATTGTAAGCAAGACACGAGAAGTAATTCTTCCACTCTACTCCAGACTGGTTAGGCCTCAACTGGACTAGTGTGTCCAGTTCTGGGGGCTACATTTCAGGAAAGATGTGGAAAAATTGGAGAAAGTCCAGAGAAGAGCAACAAAAATGATTAAAGGTCTAGAGAACACAGCCTATGAGGGAAGACTGAAAAAACTGCGTTTGTTTAGTCTGGAGAAGAGAAGACTGAGAGGGGACATGATCAGCTTTCAAGTACATAAATGGTCATTTCAAGGACGAGGGAGAAAAATTGTTCTTAACCTCTGCAGACAGGACAAAAAGCAATGGGCTTAAATTGCAGCAAGGGAGGTTTAGGTTGGACATTAGGAAAAACTCCCTAACTGTCAGGGCAGTTGAGCACTGGAATAAATTGCTTAGGGAGGTTGTGGAATCTCCATCATTGGGGATTCAGAAAGAAAAAGGTTGAGAACCCCTGGAGTAAGGGACCATCTGTCATGAAGCTGAGCTCACCTGCGTGGTGAGATATATGGGATCACCCAAGAGGACTGTCTGTGATTCCATGTTAATGCTGTTACAGAGCCTGAAGCATTTACGCTGAATATTTGGTTGCTGAAATCTCCATACGGACCTCACACCCAATTTGGGGTTTGTGCCCTGCTTCTTACCAGTCTGCCTGAGGCTGGTGCTCGTGCTCTCGAGTCACTGGAGACAGCGTTACAGAGAAAGGGGCTGTGACTTCCCCATGGTCACTAAACAGGACAGTGACAGAGCCAGGAACAGACCCTGTTAACTCCAGAGCCCCGTCACCTGCAGCTTGGAAAGGTCCCCAGAGCACACTGTATTAGGCTGCAGGAAGAGGTGTGCAGGGACTGCAGCTGAGCTGCCCTGCCAAGACAGCCTGTGCATCCATGGACAAACCACCTCGCTGGGGGGGTGTCCCCTGGGTCAGGAGAAGTCAGTGTCCAGCCCTGTGGGGCTGTGCTCCTGGCTCATACCTCCAGCACTCACTGCTGCCCCTCCCTTACCAGCTGCACTGGTCAGCCAGACCCCAGTCTCTGTGAGGTCACTTCCCCCCTGCTCCCACCACCTCAAACTTCAAACTGGGACATGGTGCACCAGTACCAATCACAGTGCACTAGTGTAAATTCTGTCTGTACTAAGGGTTTGCACAAGTGCCTAAAACATCAGTGTGGCAGAGACCTTCAGAAACAGCAGTACGGTGGCACTAGAACCTATTTCTAGCTCAATCACAGACAGCCTGGGTGACCTTGGACATGTCAATGTTTCTCCTCCCAACTTTACTCTTTTTACCCAGTTGCCCACTCACTAGGGTCTCCTCTCTCTCCAGAGCTGCTCACCACTAAAATCTGTGTGGGTGTCACCAGAGCTAAGGTAGTTCAGCTCTGGAATAGTCTTACAAGGGGGGCTGTGGAGTCTCTTTCCCTGGAAGTTTTTAAGAACAAGTAGGACAAATCTCTGTCAGATATAATCTACATATACTTGGTTCTGCCTCAGCAGAGACTGCTGGACTTGATGACATCTTGAGGTCCTGTCCAGCACTACATTTCTAGGATGCTATGCAATATATACATATAAAAACACAACATACAGAATAAAACCCACCACAACATAATGTCAGGCAATTCGGGGGGGAGGGGGACAGCCTACACTCCACAGCATAAAATGACAATACAAAGGAAAAGAAAGCAACACGATGCAAACGACGACATCCTAGGACAAAAGAACACAATGGAAAATAGCTCAACTCAAACCAACATAGCACAGGCACCAAACAAGCTGAGGAAAAACAATGCACCATAAAACTGCTACACAACATGGTGCGATCACAGTTCCAAATGGCACCATGCAAAACAGCTCAGCGTAGAACAGGACACAGCACAAAAGAGAATTATTTCAATGCAGGCCTGGAAGGGATCTTGAGAGGGCGTCTACTCCAGCCTCCTGTGCTGAGGCAGAACCAAGTATCCCTAGACATTCCCAGACTGGTGTATCTCTAACCTGGTCTTAAAAACCTCCAGTGAAGGAAATTCCACAGCCTTCCTTGTAAGCCAACGCAAGGCAAACACAGACCAAAACAATGCTGTACACACACATGCTGGGCTTTTGATTAAGGGGAATGGTAAGAATTGAAACAATTTGGATTCAGTTCCCAGTTTTGCCCCAAATTCTCCATGCAAACTTGTTAGACACTGGTGGCTGGCCCGTGCCAGCTAACTGGGGCTCACATGGCTCAGCCTGTGGGGCTGTTTAATTGTGGTGTTCATGTTCCGGCTGGGGCTGCAGCCCAACATCTGGCACCCTCCCACCTCGCAGGGTCCTACAGCCTGGCTCCAGCCTGAGCCCAGACATCTACACTGCAATTAAACAGCCCCTTCGCCTGAGCCCTGTGGGCCTGAGTCACCTGGCATGGGCCAGCTGGGGGGTTTTAACAGCAGGGTAGAGATACCCTTGCTGTCTTTTCAGCACCAGTCACAATGGGAACCCTGATCTTGGTGTCTGTGTAGGAGCCCTGCACAACAGGGGGCCTGACCTCAGTCGGGGACTCTGCAACTCCCAGCATCACAGGATCCCTGATTTTGTTTAGGGTCCCTGCAGAATCTGGCAAAATGTGGAGGCAGGATCTGTCAGGGTCTGTGCAGTGCCCAGTACAGGGGTAGGGCATGATCTGGGTCAGGGTCAGTGCAGTGCCAGGCCCAACGGGGACACAGATCTCAGTCGAGGTCTCTGCAGTGCCCAGCACAACAGGGGCGTAGATCTCACTTGGGGTCTCCACAGCACCTGTCACAACAGGGGGGTCTGACCTCTGTTGGGGTCTCTGCAGCACCTGGCAGAACAGGGCCCAGATCTCACTTGGGATCTCTACAGCTCCCAGAACAAGGTCCCTGATTTTGTTTGCTGTCTCTGCAGCACCTGGCACAATGGGAGCCTGATTTCACATGGTGTTGATGCAGGGCCTGGCACAACAGGGGCCCGGAGCTCAGTCAGGGTCACTGTAGCACCCGGCACAACAAGGTCCCTGCTTTCTGTAGGGGTCTGTGCAGTTCCTGGCACCACCAGGGCCCCAAACTTGGTCAGGGTTTGTGTAGGGCCCAGCACTGGGGGACCTGATCTCAGGCCAGGGCTGAGCCACGCTCAGTACGATAAGAGCCCTGATCTCAGTCACACACCTGGAGAGAAAAGTGGGAAGATTTTCAAGAATTCAATATCAGTATTTCAGAACTGAGGAGAAAATGGGGCACAAGCTGAATATTTGCCAATATAAGAGAAAAACACCAACATGTCGGGAAATTTAATGTCACTATTCAACAGTTCAAGAGAAAAGAGGAAATTGGAGGGGATTATTCAGGGATATTTAATCAAGAACAGAATAGGACGGATTCTTCTGGTCACACATTCACATGGCCAGCAGAGCCCCGGGTGGTGCGGCTTTCACAGGGGAAAGGAGCGGGGCTGGAGTCAGAGGGTCGCTGGCTGTGGGGAGGGGCTGGCAGTGGGGTCTGGGAATGTGACTAGCAGGCAAGGGGGGGGCTGCTGGGTTGGGCAGGTGGGGGAGGGGGAATAGCTGGACTGGGAAACCTGGGGCTGGGCCATCTCCATGGGGGACACTTGCTCCTCCCTCCCCTTCCTGGCCCTTCCCACGCCCTGTTGCCAGCAGAGAGGGGCCCCCCCAGCCCAGCCCAGAGGTGTCCCTGTCTCAGGGCCCCCCCAGCCTCTGCCCAGTTCAGAAATCACTCGGGGGAACCATTTCCCACCCACACAAGGACAAATCCCTGCAGGTGAAAATGGGGGAAACACCCCAAACCTGAGATCTGAACTGGCCATTGGCGAAGGGCAGAGAAAATGGGGCACAATGGGGGGAGGGGAACAGGGAACTTCTCAGGGGTTTGGGGGAGGGGGGGTCACCCTGGGTGCTGCTCGTTGCTCTCTAGGGAGAAAGGGGGCAGGACGGGAGAGGAGGGGGGTCCCCACGGGGGGGGCAGCGGTAAATCCGAGGGGATCTCAGCCCCCCCCTTTCTCCCCCCGCTCCTCGGGGGTCACCTGCTCTCCCCCCCCCCGGCCATGTCCGGGCTGCACAGACATTTCCCCCCCCGCCCGGCCCCACGGGGGGGTTAATGCGGGACTCTCCTGCTCCCCGATCTGCGCATGCCCAGAGCCCCCACGGCACAAACCCTTCTCCGGCCCCGGGAGAGGCTCCAACGGCCCCGCGCGAGCCAGGCAGAGCCGGAGCGGCCCGCGCGCGCTGGCAACCCAGCTCCACCTCCCCTGCCGACGTCACTTCCGGTCCAGGGAGAGTCAGGAACTACATCTCCCAGCCTCCCCCGGGGGTGCTTCCGCTCCCTCCAGCCCAGGGAAGGGAGGTCCCCGGGGCCAGCCTGACCCTCCCCCCCACAGCTCATCCTGTGCCCCGGCCCCACCCCCTCTGCCAGCCGGTGCCTCTGAGGCCGCCCCCAGCCGCCTTTTCCCGGGGAGCGGCAGAGCGGGGGGAGGGGCTTGAGACACCCACGTATTAACTGCTCCCCCCGGCAGGAGCGTGTACGCCCCACTCGTGTCCCCGCGCGCCGCTGGCCTCACCACTCTGCCCCGCGGGCCTGCGCTCCCGGCCCCGGAGTCTGCTCCAGCTCTGCAGCCCGCGGGGCAGCCACACGCGTGGGCGGACACGATCCTGCACGCCGGCCCCTCCTGCAGCTCCCAGCCCGTCCCCTCCCGGCCTCCGCTCCGCCCGGGATACTCACCCCCCGCAGGCCCGAACCAGGTAGCCGGCAGGAGCGTGTCCTCCGCACGCGTGTCGCTGCCCCGCGGAGTGAAGAGCTGGAGCAGATCCCGGGGCCGGGAGCGCAGGCCGCGGGGCGGGGACACGCGTGGGGCGGACACGCTCCTGCCGGGGGGGTGTCATTACGTGTGGGTCACAAACCCTCCCAGCTCTGCCGCTCCCCGGGAAGAGGCGGGGGCGGGGCACAGGATGAGCTGTGGGGGGAGGGTCAGGCTGGCCCCGGGGACCTCCCTTCCCTGGGCAAGAAAAAACGGAAGCGCCCCCGGGGGAGGCTGGGAGATGTAGTTCATTACGCTCCCTGGACCGGAAGTGACGTCGGCAGGGGAGGTGGAGCCGGGTTGCCAGCGCGCGCTTACCGCTCCGGCTCTGCCTGGCTCGCGCGGGGCCGTTGGAGCCTCTCCCGGGGCCGGAGAAGGGTTTGTGCCGTGGGGCTCTGGGCATGCGCAGATCGGGGAGGGGGAGAGTCCCGCATTAACCCCCCGTGGGGCCGGGCGGGGGGGAAATGTCTGTGCAGCCCGGACATGGCCGGGGGGGGGGAGCAGGTGACCCCCGAGGAGCGGGGGGAGAAAGGGGGGGGCTGAGATCCCCTCGGATTTACCGCTGCCCCCCCCGTGGGGACCCCCCTCCTCTCCCGCCCTGCCCCCTTTCTCCCTAGAGAGCAACGAGCAGCACCCAGGGTGACCCCCCCTCCCCCAAACCCCTGAGAAGTTCCCTGTTCCCCTCCCCCCATTGTGCCCCATTTTCTCTGCCCTTCGCCAATGGCCAGTTCAGATCTCAGGTTTGGGGTGTTTCCCCCATTTTCACCTGCAGGGATTTGTCCTTGTGTGGGTGGGAAATGGTTCCCCCGAGTGATTTCTGAACTGGGCAGAGGCTGGGGGGGCCCTGAGACAGGGACACCTCTGGGCTGGGCTGGGGGGGCCCCTCTCTGCTGGCAACAGGGCGTGGGAAGGGCCAGGAAGGGGAGGGAGGAGCAAGTGTCCCCCATGGAGATGGCCCAGCCCCAGGTTTCCCAGTCCAGTTACTCCCCCTCCCCATCATCTGCTAGTCACATTCCCAGACCCCATTGCCAGCCCCTCCCCACAGCCAGCGACTTTCTGACTCCAGCCCCGCTCCTTTCCCCTGTGAAAAGACATCACCCAGGGCTCCCTCCTGGCCCTGTGAGTGTGAAGCAAGAAGAATCCGTCCCATCCTGTTGTTGATTTAATATCCCTGTATAATCCCCTCCAATTTCCCCTCTTTTCTCTTGAACTGTTGAATCAACACATAAAATCTCCCCACATGTTGATGCTTGTCCCTTATATTGGTGAATATTTAGTTTGTGCCTCATTGTCTCTTGAGTTCTGAAATACTGATTTCAAATTCTCAAAAATCTTCCCACTTTTCTCTCCAGGTGTGTGACTGAGTTCAGGGGTCCTATCATACTGAGCGTGGCTCTGTTCTGCCACGCGCTGTGGAGACCCCAGCTGAGATCTGGGCCTTTTTCTGCCAGGCACTGAAGAGACCCCAGGTGAGATCAGACCGCACTGTTGTCCAGGTAAAACTGAGACCTGCACCGAGATCACGGCCTCCATTGTGCCAGGCAGCGCATGACTGTGACCCAAACCGCTGCCTCCATTGTTCTGAGCACTTCAGAGACCTCGACTGAGATCTATGTCCCCGTTGGGCCTGGCATTGCACTGACCGTAACGAAGATCACACCCCAGCACTGTACTGTGCACTGCACAGACCCTGACAGAGATCCTGCCCCCACATTTTGCCAGTTGCTGCAGGGGCCCTAAACAAAATCAGGGCTCCTGTAATGCTGGGAGCTGCAGAGTCCCCAACTGAGATCAGGCTTCCTGTTGTGCAGGGCTCTGCACAGACACTGACCAAGATCAGGGTCCCCATTCTGACAGGTGCGGAAAAGACACCAAGGGTATCTCTACACTGCCATTAAAACCCCCCAGCTGGCCCTTCCCAGCTGACTCAGGCTCACCAGGCTCAGGCAAAGGGGCTGTTTAATTGCAGTGTAGATGTCTGGGCTCAGGCTGGAGCCAGGCTATAGGACCCTGCGAGGTGGGAGGGTGCCAGACCTTGGGCTGCAGCCCCAGCCGGAACATGGACACCACAATTAAACAGCCCCACAGCCTGAGCCGTGTGAGCCCAAGTCAGCGGGCACAGGCCAGCCGCCGGTGTCTGACTGCAGTGTCGACATGCCCACAGGGACAGAGAGGCCTTGCCACAAAAAGCTGAAAGGCTAAATAGGCCAATGGTGGGAGGCGACTCTCCATTTTACAGATGGGGAAACTGAAGCTCAGAGAGCTGAAGTAATTTGCTCAAGTTTGCATGGAGAATTTGTGGCAAAACTGGGAACTGAACCCAGATTGTTTCAGTTCTTGCCTCTCCCCTTATCCACAAGCCCAGCGTGTGTGTTCAGCGTTGTTCTGGCCTGTATCTGCCTTGCATTGGCTTCCAAGGGATACTGTGGAATTCCCTTCACTGGAGGTTTTTAAGACCAGGTTAGAGATACACCAGTCTGGGAATGTCTAGGGATACTTGGTTCTACCTCAGCACAGGAGGCTGGAGTAGATGACCTCTCAAGATCCCTTCCAGGCCTGCATTGAAATAATTCTCTTTTGTGCTGTGTCCTGTTCTACGCTGAGCTGTTTTGCATGTTGCATTTTGGAACTGTGATTGCACCATGTTGTGTTGCATAGTTTTATGGTGCGTTGTTTTGCCTCAGCTTGTTTGGTGTCTATGTTGTGTTGGTTTGAGTTGAGCTATTTTGCATTGTGTACTTTTGTCCTAAGGTGTGTTAGTTTCCATCGTGTTGCTTTCTTCTCCTTAGTATTGTGTCATTTTATGCTGTGCAATGTAGTTTTTTGTTTTGTTGTTGTTTTTTGAATGGCTTGACATCATGTTGTTGTGCGGTTTTTCTCTGTATGTTGTTTTATACATATATATCGCATAGCATCCTTGAAATGTAGGGCTAGATAGGACCTCAAGATGTCATCAAGTCCAGCTGTCTCTGCCGAGGCAGGGCCAAGTATATGTTGATTATCTGTGACAGAGGTTTGTCCTACCTGTTCTTAAAAACTTGCAGGAAAAGAGACTCCACAGCTCCCCTTGTAAGACTATTCCAGAGCTGAACTTGCTCAGCTCTGGTGACACGCACACAGATTTTAGTGGTGAGCAGCTGTGGAGAGAGAGGAGACCCCAGTGAGTGGGCAGCTGGGTAAAGAGACTAAAGTTGGGAGGAGAAACATTGATGTGTGCAAGGTCTGTGACAGAGCTAAAACTAGATCCCAGTTCTAGTGCCACCGTCCTGCTGTTCTGGGCACTGAACGTCTCTGCCATACTGGTGTTTTAGGCACTGGTGCAAACCCTTAGTACGGACAGACTTTACACTAGTGCACTCTGGCACTGGTGCACCATATCCCTGTTTGAAGGTTTAAAGTGGTGGGAGTGGAGGGCAGTGACCTCACAGAGGCCTGGGGCTGGCTGACCAGTGCAGCTGGTAAGGGAGGGGCAGCAGTGAGTGCTGGAGGTATGAGCCAGGAGCACAGCCCCACAGGACTGGACACTGACTTCTCCTGACTCATGACACACACACCCAGCTGTGTGCAGGGACCGCAGCTGAGCTGCCCTGCCAAGACAGCCTGTGCATCCGTGGACAAACCATCTCTTCCTGCAGCCTAATACAATGGGGTGTGGGGACCTTTCCAAGCTGCGGGTGATGTGGCTGTGGCCTTAACGGGGTTTGTTCCTGGCTCTGTCCCTGACCTGCTTGGTGACCTTGGGGAAGTCACAGCCCCTCTCTGTTTTCCTCCTACTCATTGTCTCTTTGGATTGTGATCTCTTTGGGGCATGGACTGTCCCTCTCTGTCTGTGCAGTGCCCAGCAGAATGGGGGTGCTGATCTCAGTCAGGTTCTCTGCCATGTGCTGCACGATGGCGCTCTGATCTCCATCAGTGTCTGTGCAACAGAAAGCACAGTTTATAGACTCAGAGACATTAAGGGCAGAAGGTAGAGGTGTATTTCAGATGAGGTCTCATCAGTGCCTTTTATAACAGTACTAACCCTTTCATGTGTCTGCTGGAAATACCTCACCTGATGTATCCTAGGACTGCATTAACCTATTTCATGACTGCATCACATTGGCAGCTCATAATTATCCTTTGATCAACCAGTCACATCTGTCACTTCCAATCGATAAATCCCCAGCTTATTGCAAAATTATACACTTGGGGACTAACAACTAGAATTTGTGCACTATTCATTTTCATCCCATTTCTATTACTCCAGCTTTCAAGGACATGCAGATTTTCTTGTATGATTTTCCTGTCTTCCTCCATATTGGCAATCCCTCTCGGCTTTGTGGCCCAGTCCCACTTCTTGTACCAAGATCACTAATAAAAGTGTTGAGTAAGATTGGTCCCAAGGCTGATCTGAGGAACTCCACTAGTAACTCCCTCCAGCCTGACAATTCACCATTCAATATGATCCCCTTGTAGACTCCCCTTGAACCAATTCTTTATTGACCTTTCGGTTCTCATATTGATCCCCATTTTCTCCAATTTAACAAATAGTTTCCCATGTGGAACTGTATCAAAAACCTCACTCACGTCCAGATCAGGTTTCTGTGGCACAGTCCACCTTTTGTAACACCATGTTTTATTTATTTATAGTGCTGAAGGCTGGGAGTTAGCAATAGGCTGAGAATGGCCATGTGGAGGTAGGGGAGGGGATGGCAGACAGTGGGGAGGTGGGGGAGATGCGGCATTGGAGGTGTATCTGGGAATGTGTTTTGTAGGAGTCCATGTCTCTGCTCCCTGTGGCTGTGGTGCATTCCGTACCCAAGCAGCACATCAGCAGAGCAGATGCACACACTGTAGCTCTGTCTGTAACACGCAGCGTTCACTGCCAGACGGGCTGGGCAATTTTTCAGAGATCCAGCTTAATATGCCTGGCTGGGGTGGGTTCAGTTGGACGGGGGTCTGGGGCTCTGATAGTTTGCTATGTTCCTTTTTGCATAGTCGGTTCTTTCCATTTGTTGTTTTACCCCCACCTATGCCCGATGCCGCTCTCTTCTTAACTTGCTTCAGTGATTTCACTTCCAGTTTTTAAATAGGATCTTAGAATTGCAACGCTGAATGAAAGATAAACAAACAGAACCATTTGAATGTTGGTCCATAGCTGGTAGAACTGTACCTAGTGACGGTCGGGTGTAATGACTGGGTTCCCTTTAGCATTTTCTGGCGGGGCGAATAAAGCAATGTCAAAGAGCCAAATGTGCGCTTTTAGGGTGAAAGGGCTCGTCAGGTGTTTGCTCTCTAAGGAACATGTCACCGGCCAGGGCTTGCAGTCGTTCAGGAGAGGTGCGCTGGGTTGTATTTAGGAATCTCAAAATAAAAGGTTAAGACGGTTGGTTCGCAATATCCATTGAAATCTTGCAAACAATTATACAAAAGGACCCTACTGCTGTTAAAAGAACATTGTATTAATACTAATTCAAAACTGCCATTAAAATAAGGAGAGAAACGCATGAGAAAGGAACTAACACCTACGTACCATTTCTTAATGCCTAAAATTTTGACACTCCTCACACCATCTTTTTTTAAAAGTGATGCCCAGCACAGTCAAGTTAATGAATGAAAGCACACCCATTATTCACTGCTTCGTGTTGCATGAGCATCTGATTAAACACCTAATTAAAACTGTACCACTGTAAGTGGAAATGCATCAACCCAGCTTAGCTCCAAGGTGTTTAGATGGGAATGAAAAGTTTCTAAATTAAATACATGGCAGAATGGTTAATGGGGAAAATACACTGAAATGCCTCTACCCAGTCCTGTTGACTTCTTCTAAACCCTCTATGAGTTCTGACCTCTTGGTCAACTTGGCTCCCAATCTCAAATCAGCTGTGCCCTCTCCCAGCCTAACCCATTTTTACTGATATTCTTCATCCTCCTCATCCAGGCAGGGGGTTGATGCAGCAGCCCCTAAGGTACCTGCGTTAATCACAGTCTCTCAAACTGGGGCTATTTAGATTTCAAGGAACGATTTATCCGAGTTACTGACTCTGGGAGGTGGGAGAGAGGAGAGGCTGAGAGGGTGTTTGTTCTTAGGGCCATGTTCAACCCTGGTAGGCTCCATGTTACCTCGTCCTCCACCCGCCTCCATGTGTCTCTGCTCATATGTCAATGTGTCACCTTCTGATCATAATGCCACTGGCCTCAGGAGAGAACCCAGACAAGAGCTACATCACAAGAGGGTTATGGTACTGAGAGAAAAATACATCACAGGGAGGGAGTAATTATCCTGAAATGAAACATTCCAGTCTAGGAAGTGAAAGAATTCAAGTACTTCATTACTTAAAATTATGTTTGAAATGATTAGATTTTTATGAATAAATTGCAGCAAATGCTGATTTCACTGTACACAGACACACATGAAAAAATATTTGTATAAGTAATATACAGAAATGCTTCTGGAAAAAGTGGAGTTTGATTTAAGGATATTTACACTGTATATTTTGGGTGTGACATTGACAATTCCTCTTTGAAGAGTTATATGATTTGGCTTTTGGAATCTCAGCAGTTACTATAATTAAATAATTGTTGTCAGAGGACTCCCATAACTTCCCACAACTCTGAACATTGAAATTGTAAACATTGAAAAAAGGGCTTAAAAATAAATATCACTATCTATTGAAATTAAAAGAAAGAAATAGACAAAATGAATTTTGACAAACCCACTTAACAGCAATTGCAATATGTTAGGGGATGGAAATTCACAACTAAGGCACCAACCTTAATTCTGCCCTGTAGTGACACCAGGCAGTTGCCGTAGGGCTACGAATTAGGCATTTTAGTGTATAAAGTTCCAGGTTACAAATGGGTATGATCTAAAGACACATGAGATCTTTTCCTCAGGATATCACCGTAACTGGGTTGTTTCTCTTGTTGGTAATTCCCAGAAATGAACAGATTATTAACGTTTTGTCAGTTATGAAGTGGCCATTTCAGATTTCTGGGGAGTGTCTGTTGTTTGGCACTAGGGGCCAGGTCCTTGGAGAGATGGAACCTTGGTTTCATTTTAACTTCTCCATGCTCAGCAGCTTCTGGAATTTGGTTCAAAGTATTTACATGTTTCCCTGCCCTGTTGTTAAAAGTGCTGCTTTAGAAAGTGGGGAAGGGCAGGAACTGACTGCAGGATCAGTAGCTGAGTCCTTTAGATATTTATAGCTCATCGGAAGGAGGATGGGGATTGGTGGGTGTCTGGGGATTTAATAATAAACACAGAAATATCATTGTTCTTAGTGAATTTTCATCTTCTAATTCCCATAACCCACTAATTATCCCTGGCTGCCCCCGGCCGTCTGGGGAGGGAGAACTAGTAAACTCCTGTGGCCAGTGTGGAACCTAAGGCCCAAGGATCTTTCCGTGGCTGACTCAAAGTCACCCAGAGTGAAATTCACTTCACTGGATAAATCCCTAGTTGCTGAGCTCTGCAGAGGGGTGGGGAGGTGAATTCCATCCCCCATTCTTGAGCATGGACCCTCCCCTCCAGTTCTCACCCTGATCTCAGACAGTTCCCCAATCTTCCCCTGCAGTGATGGACCCACTTGATGCTGCCAGAGCCATGTGCCATGGGATCTTGAGAGGACAGAGACCCAGCTCCAGAACTGCTCCCCTTGCCCACAGCCCCCAAGCTGTGCTAGAGTTGCCCTGACTTTCCAATCTGCAGATGGGTCCAGCTGTACCCAGCCCGTGCACCCGCCACACACAAACTGTCACAACAAACATGCCAGGATTGGGAAAGACCATCTGGGGCTGGCTGCAGTCTCCCTTTGCTGCTGTGAGGGGAATGGGGTGGTCCCTCATATAGGATACAAATATACCCAGGGGCAGAAGGGAAATGTAGTTTCTTCCAGGAGTTTGAAATGTTTGGTTTAGAGTCCTGAGCTCTGTCTTCCTGTTTGTCTCCTTCTGCCACTTTCAGATCTCTTGGAGAGACAAGGTGGGTGAGGTAATTTTTTTAGAACCAATTAAAAATACCTATTTGCTATCCTGGGACCAACATGGGTACAACAACTTTCCCCTTTGTACCCCTTCCCCATCTCACCTCCCCCTCAGCTGAGACTCTCCCATGTGCTAGGAAAATAAGGGTTCAGTCCTGTCACTGGATTGGGTCTTGCCAGCACTAACGGGAGTGAAAGCCTGTGTGCATTAATGACAGCAGCAGCTCTGGGACTCGACCCATAGGGAGAAGAGATGGGAGTGAGCAGGTTATGTTTGTGTCAGGTGTGAGTTACTCATGTGGGAATTCTGCACCACTGCGTATGCACAGAATTCACGTCCAGCGCAGAATTTCTTTTTTTTTTGGCGTGAAGAAGATACGTTCTGCCTGAGAAGTGCTACAGTTCTGCCTTTCACCCTCCAGAGGCCCTTGTGGCACCAGAACAAGCAGCATTCAGCTGGGTTCATCTTGGTGGTGATTTGTTGCCCCGAGCTCTACCCCAAATGGGAAGAGAGTTAGTGGGTGGAACTTGGGAGAGTCCTGAGACACGGCTGCCTCTGGAGGTGGGGACAGGGTGGTCATTCTCTACTCGCAAGACAGTGTGGAAAGGGCACAGGAGGAGCAAGTGTCCCCTATGGAGACTGCCCAGCCCCAGGTTATCCAGTCCCAGACGCTTCTTCCCCCACCATACCCCAAACCTCTTCACCCCTCCAACCATCAGTTGCCAGTCTTCCCTCGCTGCTAGCCCTTCCTGACTGGCAGAGACCCTCTAAGCCAGTAGTGTGTCAGGACTCAACCTTCTGGCTGAGTCCTCTGACCACTTTCTTCCTCTCTCGGGGTGCCATGCCACAGGGACCCCACAAATCTACATTGCTCAGACTTTGGCTTCAGCCTCAGGTAGGGGCTCAGGGCCCTGGACTTCAGCCCCATGCGCTGGGACTTAAGCTTTCTGCCCTGGGCCTCAGTGAGTCTAATACTGGCCTTGCTTGGCGCCCGCCCTGAAACCTGCTAGTGGCCCCTAGTGGGCCCAGGACCCCTAGTTGAGAACCACTGCCTTAGCCCACGAATCACAGGTTACTGCCAGTCAAAGAATCATAGAATATCAGGGCTGGAAGGAACCTCAGGAGGTCATCTAGTCCAACCCCCTGCTCAAAGCAGGACTAATCCTCAACTAAATCATCCCAGCCAGGGCTTTGTCACGCCTGACCTTGTCCCAAAGGACCAGTCACTTACTGAGATCAGTTGAATCTTAGATCTCACAGCAAAGACAATACTTGTAGCCAGTCCTGTAATAACCTGTATTAAGACTTATTTAAAAGGAAACGAGAGTTGTTTACGAAGTTAAAGCAGGTAATCCTATAGATGGAGACAAGTTACAGTCTTAAATTTCAAAAGGTAATAGAAGCCTCTATAATAAGCAAGCCCTATATCTTCCTTAGGACTAACCCAGGCTAATCAGCTCGGGATCTCTTGCTTATGCCTAGAATCTTTGCCCCCCAGAGTCCAAGCAGCATACAGATAATCAGTTCCTTCTGTATGGGTTTTTTATCCCCTTCCTGCCATGTGCTCTGAGCTGCAAACTGAGCTAATGGGAAGTCAAGAGCACAACAACAGTCTTTTGTCGTCTTTAACATCCCATAATAGTCTCTCTGGTGTTGATGAACCTTTCCTGCCAGGCAGGATGTAATGCATTCGGTTGCCAGTCAGCACTTCACCTAGGTAAAGTCTCTCTCCTGTCTGGTGATTTACAGAGCCACAGAGGCTCACAATGCAACTAGTCAGATATTAACCCAGGCAGCAACTCACAAGCATTCAATAAAGTGTAAACGCATTCTTATAATCCTAGTCCCTAATACTAACACAGGTGAGTCAGACTGATTCCAGCTATGTGTTTGTCCCTGTTCAATGAAGACATGGGGGCTTTTGCAAGAGCTAACTCCTCATCTGCCAGTGTCACAGGCAGGATGGGCAGGGATGGTGTCTCTAGCCTCTGTTTGCCAGAAGCGGGGAATGGGTGACGAGGTGGATCATTTGATGATTACCTGTTCTGTTCATTCCCTCTGAAGCACCTGGCATTGGCCACTGAGCTAGATGGACCATTGGTCTGATGCAGTGGGCAGCTCTGAACGTTCTTATGTTCACAGTCTCTGTCAGGAGTATCTACTCATTTGGACTCACTGTGGAGCCACAGAAAGAAACAAGATGTGCTGAGGCAAGAAGGCCCAGTCTCAGAGCCCCAGGGGTCACGCTTCCCAAAAGCTAAAACTAGGCCCAGCCCATGAAAGGGGCACTGCCAGGAGAGACTGTATAAAGGCTGGAGCATCAAACAGCTTTGTAAACCTGAGAGAGCTGCCTTGGGAACAGTGACAGGGAGAATTCCCCAGAGTGACTCCTTTGATTCTGCTCTTCTCTGGCCTTTGGTTCATAGAATTATAGAACTGGAAGGGACCTCGAGAGGTCATCTAGGCCAGTCCCCTGCACTCAAGGCAGGACTCAATATTATCTAGACAATCCCTGACAGGTGTTTGTCCAGCCTGCTCTTAAATATCCCCAGTGATGGAGATTCCACAACCTCCCTAGACAATTTATTCCAGTGCTTAGCCACTCTGACAGTTAGGAAGTTTTTTTCCTAATCTCTATCCTAAACCACCCTTGCTGTAATTTAAGTCCATTGCTTCTTGTCCTATCCTCACCGATTCAGAAGAACAATTTTTCTCTGGCATCCTTGTAACAACCTTTTATGTACTTGAAAACTGTGATCATGTCCCCTCTGAGTCTTCTGCAGACTCAACAAACCCAGTTTTTTCAATCTTCCCTCATTGGCCATGTTTTCTAGACCTTTATTCATTTTTGTTACTCTTCTCTGGACTTTCTCCATTTTGTCCACATCTTTCCTGAAATGTGGTCCCCAGAACTGGACACACTACTCCAGTTGAGACCTAATCAGTGCGGAGTAGAGCGGCAGAATTACTTCTCGTGTCTTGTTTACAATACTCCTGCTAATACATCCCCAAATGATACTTACTGTTGCAAAAAAAGTGTAACTCTGTTGACTCATATTCTGCTTCTGATCCACTATTATCCCCAGATCCGTTTCCACAGCACTCCTTCCTTGGCAGTTATTTCCCATTTTGTATGATTGTTCCTTCCTAAGCGCTGTACTTTGCATTTGTCGTTATTGAATTTCATCCTATTTACTTCAGACCATTTCTCCAGTTTGTCCAGATGATTTTGAATTTCAGTTCTATCCTCCAAAGTCCTTGCAACCCCTCCCAGCTTGGTATCACCCGCAAACTTGATAAGTGTAACAGAGAGACTCTGCTGCTGGGTGGGTTTCACCATGTGTCAGAGGGTTACACCCTGGTAGGAGGGGGCTAGATCTGTACTGGAATAAGGTCACTCTGTGCTTCCCAGTGTGGCAGAACCTAGAATGTCCATTAGCAGGGGAAATCCTGGGGGGAATCAACATGTGGAAAGGAGAGAAACCCTGTGTGAATTCTCTCACATTGCCCTTCTCACCCTGGCAGGCTACAGAATAACGTCCACGTTTTGCTCCAGATCATCCCATCCTCCCAGGGGGAAGGCAATGGCTGCAATGGAGCTGGCTCAGGTAAGGGATTCTCAGGGAGCTGGTGGTGGGTTCTGCTTGGAGGGAGAGAAGCGGTAAATGTATAGGAGGGTGGGAGCCAGTGATGAGCTGCCAAAATATTAACAACAGGTTCCTTCCTCCTCACTTCATGAGGGGCTCATGCCCCCCCGGGGGTCGTGCCCCATCCAACCCCCCCTGTTCCTTGACACCCCCTCCAGGGACCCCTGACCCATCCCCCCATTCCCTGTCCCCGACTACCCCCTACCGCCCCAACAAACCCCTCCTCTCATTCTTGATGCCCCCTCGGAACCTCTGCCCCATCCAACCATCCCTTCTCTCTGTCCCTGACTGCCCCCCACCACCTCATCCAACCCCTGCTCCTTCCTGACTGCCCTCTGGGACCCTTGCTCCCATTCAATTCCCTTCCTCCCTGCCCTCTGACCGCCCCGACCCCTATCCACCCCCCACAACCCACCAAACACCCCCTCCCTGCTCCCTGCCCCCCTGGGGCCAGGACAGGGACAGCTCGGCCGGGACCGCGACTGGCGCTGCAGGACCCAACTCCCCAAGCCAGGCTGGAGCTGCTTGGCTGGGACCGGTGCTGCGGGGCCTGAGCTGGGCCGGGTCGGAGCCGCTTGGCCGGGACCAGCCCCGAGCCAGGGATACTTAGACGGGACCCGGCTGGGGCGCTCGGCCAGGGCCAGAGGGAGCCGCTCAGGTGGAGCCGGACTGAGCCACGCGCACCGTCACCCCTCCCCCACCAGCCTGGGTTACCTGCCTGCTGCTTGTTTCAGGCTTCCCCGTGAACATCTGATTCGCAGGAAGCAGGGGATAGGGAGGAGAAGGAGGATGGAGCTTTCAGAGGAGAGGAGGAGGTGAGCTGGGGCTGGGGGCTGGGTGGACAACTGCCTGAGCCTTTGTTAAATTTAAAAGCTTTTTTAGAACCAGTGGTCCTGGAACACCCTGTTCTAAAAAGGCTTCTAAATTTAACAACCTGTTCATGCGAACCGGCTGGAGCTCACCACTGGTGGGATCTGCTAGAGGTGGTGGGAGGCAGGAAATACCTTTAGTGGAGAAAGGGAAGGGGACAGGCTATGACAAAACTGTTGAGACTTGTGTACTTTAGGCTGTGATGGGTTGTCACTCCGGGGTGCAGTCTAGGGGGGCTTCTGGGAACCGCTGTGCCCTCTAACCTTCAAGCTGGGCTGGCCCTTCTCACACTGCTTTGCTGGAGATTCAGCCAGCCTCTCCAGGGCCTGTTATCACCCAACACGACAGCAGGTGGCTCCATGCAGCCAACTAAGCTACCTGAGTGCGTTACCTAAGCCACTCAAGGAGAGAGAGAAGACAACAGCCAATTTCCCAGCGATAAGCGTTAGCAAACAGATCAAAGCAGATTACCTAGCAAATAACCGAAAACTCAACCAAGCCTAACATACTATCTGGATAGAATTTGAATTAGCAGTTTCTCACCCTGACTGATGATACAAGCAGTCCACCAAGTTTCCATACACAAGCTAGAAATCCCTTTACCCTGGAACCAGCACTTCCCCCAGTTCAGTGTTCGTTCCTCAGGTGTTTCCAGGAGTTCTCTTGTGCGTGGAATGAGGCCAAGAGCTGATGTCACACTCCACCTTATGTAGCTTTTCCATATGGCAGGAACCCTTTGTTCTAACCTCAGTTCCCAGTCCGGTTTGTGGAAAAATTCAGGTACCAAAATGAAGTTCATTGTCATGTGGTCTGGTCACATGCCCTACTATGCCCTGGTGAGTCACAATAGCCATGACTCATAGGCTGCCTGAAACGTTCACAAGAGGGCTAAGCTCTTCCACAGTCCATTGTCTTTGTTGATGAGCCACGAACACTGTCTGTCTTCTTCATTGTTGTACCTGAAAGGCTCGTTGTGGCTGTTAACCCAGAGTAAGCACATTTGAAAGATAGATACAGAGTCAATATCCATAACAGAGGTAAGATAATCATATTCAGCAAATCATAACTTTTCCAGTGACACCACACGAGACACTTTGTACAAAATGAGTCATGTCCTAATCATATTATAATCCTGCCACTATGTTGAATATGGGCTGTAGTGTCAGATAGGTTCTAATTTCAAGGCACAGGCTTTGGGAATGAAACTTCCCCTCTTTGTGGAACAGGAAATAACCCTCCAGCCAGGGCTGGGACAACTTCCCAGACTCCCAGTGCTGAAACCTGAACCTCCTGACACTTCGTTAGTTACCCCCATCCCTAGTCTTAGTGGCAACTGCAAACTTTATCGGTGATGATTTTATATTCTCTTCCAGGTCAATGATAAGAATGTTAAATAGCACAGGGCCAAGATCCAATCCTTGCGGGAACCCGCTAGAAAGAAATCTACTCGACCATGGTTCCCTATTTAAAATCTCAGTTTTTAATCTATTTAATGTATGCCCTGTGTATTTTGTATCTTTCTAGTCAAAATATTGTGCTGAACCAACTCATGTGCCTACATATATTACATCAGGACTATTAGCTGCAAGTAAACTTTTGATCTCATCCAATAAGGATATCCAGTTAGTTTGATAGGATCTATTGTGTCTAAACCTTTTTAATGGGTACTAATTATATTACCCTCCTTTCTTTCTTAGTGAAATCCAGTATTGGCTGCTCCATTCTCTTGCCCAGTATCGATTTCAGACTGACACACTTGTAATTAGCTGCGTCATCTCTTTTATACTTTTTAAATATTGGCACAGCATTAGCTTTATTCCAGTCTTCTGGAATTTCCCAAGTGTTCCAAGTCCTAATTAAAATCAACATTAACAGTCCACCATGCTCCTCCAGCAGGTCTTTCAAAACTCTAGTTATCTGGACCATTGTTAGGATTAATTTTGTCCTTTTAAAAACTTCCTTCTTATTTTCATTGGTTGATCATTGATTTCTGATAGCTTCCCTTGCCAACTTTCTACAATTCTGACCTTCTAACTTCTATTCTTTACTATTGAGTTCCCCTTTCTTCCATATATTTTATTTGGAGAGTGTTGGGATTCCTACCAGGGAGCTACCAGCAGGCTCCAGAGACAGCCCCATCTCCTATATTAAGCTCTGGCTAGTAGCTATGTGATAACTGTGATGACCCTGCTTCCGTCTGTCAGCTGGGAGACACAAAGGTTCTCTCTTCCTCCTGGCTGCTCTAGGCAAGGTGGGGTGGGACTCTGTTAACATGTGCCTCCTGGAGCTTCCATTTACCTGGTGCTGCTGTTCCATGAACAGTGGGGTTGTGAGTGGGGCAGCAGGTCCTGAGTGTTGGACTCTTTCTTTTTCAGGGGCCGGTGACTTTCGAGGAGGTGGCTGTGTATTTCACTAGGGAGGAATGGGCTCTTCTGGACCCTGTTCAGAGAGCCCTCTACAGGGATGTCATGCAGGAGAACTATGAGATGGTGACCTCGCTGGGTAAGAAGTCCTGTCCTCTGGGTTATTAGAAGCTGTGGGGTCTCTAAAGAACCTGAGCAGTAATAACTTTATACCTTTATTCATCATTCAAGTTTTGACAAGTTTCTTTGTCCCCCTTTTTTTCCTTATCTCCCATATACTAGCAGGCAGCAGGGAGGGTGGAGGTAATAAGGGATAAGGAGGGAACACAAGAAGCTCCCAAGGCGCCGGGAGGTGGTGCTGGCTGGGAGTAATGGGAAGAAGCAGAGGGGAGTGTGGAGGAAGGGCACCCAGGAAGTGGGCTGGGTGGGTCATTGGGAGGGAGGAGACGTTTGGGGATCTAGAACTGTGGGGGATCCCAGACCTTTAACCCTGAATCCCTACCCAAACCTCAGGTAAATCCTAGACTTCAGCATAACCACTCTCGCAAAACCTCAACTTAATATAAGGCCCTGAACTGTAGCAAGTTTAGGCTACGTTTACTAAATCGTATCACTAAATCGACCACGGCTAGATCGATCTCAGAGCGTCAATCCCAGCTGTAGTGTCGACCTGCCCTTAATAACCCATTTCTTTATGCTCACCTCTTTGCCTCCACGCATGTACCAAAATAATAAGTAATACTCTGATCCTGGCATCTTACCTCTAGCAAGTATAAAATTGCCCACAAGACGTGAGTCTAGCTCATAGATCATAAAATCAGGTCGGGGTCAAGAAGAGAGAGTTTGGAGAGAGTCTTGTCCCCCCTCTTCCCATCTGCAACAGCCACAAGCTGTCTTCCCTCCAGGCTCCTTGGATCTTTGAGCCTGTCCCTCCTGAGGTTACGTAGCCCAGTTCTTGTTTCTTACATTCTCCTTTTTCAGAAGAATTAGAGGCTGTTGCTCCTAAATGTTAGCGTTTAATTCCCCAGCCTTCTCCTCCCACTGGGGGAGTTTAATTCTCCCTCCCATTTCACCTGAGTCACTAGATTTCCTAATGCCCCAAAATGTGCTTTTGCAATGTCACAGTTCAGGGGTAGCTAAGCCTTTGACCTGCCTCTATGGTCTGCTCAAGGAAAGGGCCCCTCAGGTATCAGGCCTCTAGCCAGCCCCTCTGTATGGATAGGGACTCACATGCCTCTCCTTTTTGACCAGTGTGTGAGGATTGCAGCTTGTCCTCCACTGTGTTTGCTGGATTAACGTCCAGTTCCTGTGCTTTGCTTTCTCTCCAGGGGCTGTGAGCAGTGCGTGAGATAGAGGTGGGACTTTTGGTGATACTTGTATGATGCCAATACACACATTAGTTTCCTGCTGTGATTGGTATTGCTATGATTATAAAGAGCAGGAGACGTGAGGTGTTTTGTCACATAGCTGTCATGGGGTGATATGAATGGGTCATTTAGGACTCACTGGGAGTAACCTACATCAATCTAATACCCAACAGAGACAAGAGAATGACTGTCACCCAGGGCTGCCCAGATGATTCAGGGGGCCTGGGGTCTTCGGTGGCGTTTCCCCCTTATCTGCTCTGACACCGCAGAGCATTTTCCTCGTGTCCCCCTTACCAGCTGGAAGGAGGTTACTAGTGGAGTTCCTCAAGGATCGGTTTTTGGACCAATCTTATTTAACCTTTTTATTACTGACCTTGGCACAAAAAGTGGGAATGTGCTAATAAAGTTTGCGGATGACGCGAAGCTGGGGGGTATTGCTAACACAGAGAAGGACCAGGATATCATAGAGCAAGATCTGGGTGACCTTGTAAACTGGAGTAATAGTAATAGAATGAAATTTAATAGTGAAAAGTACAAGGTCATGCACTTAGGGATTAATAATAAGAAGGTGAGATATACATTGGGGACGCATCAGTTGGAAGCAAGAGAGGAGGAGAAGGACTTTGGGGTATTGGTAGATCACAGGATGACTATGAGCCGCCAATGTGATATGGCTGTTAAAAAAGCTAACGTGGTTTTAGGATGCATCAGGCAAGGTATTTCCAGCAAAGATAAAAAGGTGTTAGTACCGTTATATAAGGCACTGATGAGACCCCACCTGGAATACTGTGTGTAGTTCTACTCTCCCATGTTTAAGAAGGATGAATTCAAACTGGAACAGGTTCAGAGACGGGCTACCAGGATGATCCGAGGAATGGAAAACCTGTCATATGAAAGGAGACTCAAAGAGCTTGGCTTGTTTAGTCTAGCCAAAAGAAGGCTGAGGGGGGATATGCTTGCTCTTTATAAATATATCAGAGGGATTAATATTAGGGAGGGAGAGGAATTATTTAAGCTTAGTACCAATATAGACACAAGAATAAATGGGTATAAACTGGACACTAGGAAGTTTAGACTTGAAATTAGACAAAGGTTTCTAACCATTAGAGGAGTGAAGTTCTGAAACAGCCTTCCAAGGGGATTAATGGAGGCAAAGGACATATCTGGCTTTAAGATTAAGCTTGATAAGTTTGTGGAAGGGATAGTATGATGGGATAGCCTAATTTTGGCAATCGATCTTAGATTATCAGCAGATAAGTATGCCCAGTGGTTGATGATGGGATGTTGGATGGGATAGGATGGGATCTGAGTTACTGCAGAGAATTCATTCCTGAGTGCTGGCTGGTGAGTCTTGCCCACATGCTCAGGGTTTAGCTGATCGCCATATTTGGAGTCGGGAAGGAATTTTCCTCCGGGGCAGATTGGTAGAGGCCCTGGAGGTTTTTTGCCTTTCTCTGCAGCATGGGGCATGGGTCACTTGCTGGTGGATTCTCTGCAGCTTGAGGTCTTCAAACCACAATTTGAAGACTTAAATAACTCAGGGATAGGTTAGGGGTTTGTTATAGAAGTGGATGGATAGGATTCTGTGGCCTGCTTTATGCAGGAGGTCGGACTAGATGATCACATTGGTCCGTTCTGACCCTAGAATCTATGAGTCTATGAGCTCTGATGCCACAGAGCATTTGCCCTGTTTCCCTGTTCCTGTTCCCCCTCCTGTTTGACTCAGTTTATCTAGTAATATTCTCAGCTATACCTTTGCTTAACTAATCATTGTACTGAAATTTAATTAACCAATCCTAACACATTGAAACATAATTCTCTAACCAACTGTATCCCACTACCTAATTAACTTACACCTAGCAAAATTAATTATACAGCAGACAAAAACAATTAGAGAACCAGACAGATTAACATTGTAAAGCGGTGGCCATAAAGATAAAAGAATACAAAAATGAAAGTTTCACAACCACAAGCATTGAGTAGTGATTTCTTGCCAAACCAGGCTGCTATCAAACTAAGTTTTCTTTAACCATCTTAAGATCTGTTTCTTTATCTGGTAGTGCTGAACACTATCAGGACAGGATCATCTTCCTAACAGCCCAATAGCACCTTATTTCAATGTGACTGGTTTGGGATGTGAGAATGTGACCCTTTGCTTCCCAGCTTATGGCTGCCCCTGCTGCTTAATCAAATGCCTTAGCCTAAGGACAAGGCCTCAGACTGTCACGGTAAGAGAAGGCCCTTACAAATACAGACGGTGATTTTGATTCTTTGTTTTCATGCTCCTGTAAGTAGCTCAGTGATAAAAATACACCTAAGTTCTTAAACTATAGGCTTTACAGGCAGGCCTGAATATGTCTATTCTAACAGTGGGTTCTGCACCTTATCCCATTCTGTGCCTGTCTTGTCCTAGCATAATGGGGACCCACTGTTAGTTGCTCCTTAGCAATAATGTAATGAATATGATTTATAATCATAATAACTCTCCTGCCTCTTTGAGCCAAGGAAGCTGGCCTTGGGATGTTACTGCTTAACAATGAGCTGGTGGTTAAAAGCATGGACTATTCTTTGTGACAAGTATCCCACAAATTCCACTGACCTCCCTGGTTTTCTTTGCCTGCAGTAGGGTTTCCAGTTTCCAAACCTGATGTGATCTCCCAAGTGGAACGAGGGGAAGAGCCGTGGGTTCCAGACCTCTGTGGCTCTGAGAAAGAAGTGCTTCCAAGAGCTGCCTGCACAGGTGAGGACTTGATTAAACCAACTGTGTGGGAATGCAGGAAACATTTGGGGTGCACTACAAAGACCCTGTGAGCTCTCCAAGTTCAGGATTGTTCCCTGCAGATGTGGAATCATTATGGCAGATGTCACTCATAGCTTCCCTCCTATTCTGACTGACAACTGGCAGCAGGTCGCTCCTCGAGCTCACTTTCCTCTGAGTGTTCTCGTGAGATGCAGACCAAAACTGATCCCTTCCTCTCTCCTCTGGGGAAGGTTTGGAGGAAATCAGCTCCTGATAGATTTGATCTCTCCCACACATATTTTGGATTGTTCATCCCTTTTTCCATTCCTCTCTCTGAGATTTTCTTTCTTTCCGGTGCAGGTAATGACCTGTGTCTGGATTCTCTCAGTCTCCCATCAGGTGATTGGATGGTGAGTGAGAATGAGGAGGAGAAACCCCGTCAGGAAGATGCTGAGCGAAGAGAAGCACTTGCAATGTTATCAGGAAGATCCAAAGAGAATGTTTCCAGGAGTTGTGCACTCCCAGAAAAACCAAAAGCCTGTGAGACTCAGGGGAGGCCAGAGGGAAACTTTAGTGACCTCTCAGACCTTATAACAAGTGGCAGAATCAACTTGGAAGAGACACGCTACAGGTGCCATGAGTATGGGAAAAACTTCAGTCAGAGCTCTACCCTGAACACACATCGTAGAATCCACACAGGAGAGACGCCCTACACATGCGCTGAGTGTGGGAAAAACTTCAATTGGCGCTCACACCTTATCACACATCAGAGAATCCACACGGGAGAAAAGCCTTACACGTGTAATGAGTGTGGGAAAAGCTTCAATCGGAGCTCACACCTTATCAGACATCAGAGAATCCAGACAGGGGAGACGCCTTACACATGCACTGAGTGTGGGAAAAGGTTCAGTTGGAGCTGTACCCTGAACACACATCGTAGAATCCACACAAGGGAGACGCCCTACACATGCTCTGAGTGCGGGAAAAACTTCAGTCGGTGCTCAAACCTTATCAGACATCAGAGAATCCACACAGGAGAGACGCCCTACACGTGCACTGAGTGTGGGAAAAGCTTCAATCGGAGCTCTACCCTGAACACACATCGTAGAATCCACACAGGAGAAACGCCCTACACATGCTCTGAGTGTGGAAAAAGCTTCCGTTGGCGCTCACACCTTATCGGACATCAGAGAATCCACACAGGAGAGACGCCCTACACATGCACTGAGTGTGGGAAAAGGTTCAGTCGGAGCTCTACCCTGAACACACATCGTAGAATCCACACAGGAGAGACGCCCTACACATGCTCTGAGTGCGGGAAAAGCTTCAGTCGGTGCTCAAACCTTATCAGACATCAGAGAATCCACATGGGAGAGACGCCCTACACATGCTCTGAGTGCGGGAAAAGCTTCAGTCAGTGCTCAAGGCTCATTAGACATCAGAGAATGCACAGAAGAGAGAATTGTAATAAATCCCTTGACTAGGGTTGGCAAAAACGAATTTTTTCTTATAAATCACATTAGCTAATTCCCACATAGTGATTTTTGCATCATCTTCACCGTGATGTCTCAGCTCCACCAGATAAGTTGCCGCCTTCTGCCTTTTGTAGCTCATCCTTCTTTGGGGTCAGTCCTATGATCTTTTCTATCAACTCCTTTCCTTTTGAGTCATAGGAGTGTGTATCCCTCCAGCCAGGAATGTTCATGATTTCCAAGTTGGGGAGAGAGGTTTGATCCCAGCAAGGTACACTGAGGCAAAAACTACCTGTGCCTTCCATCCACTAGGACTGTACATGGCGTTAGCTGCTCAAGTTAGTCATCTTAATGTAAAAAGTTGTAGTGCAGATGCAGCCCAGGTGCAGTGGTTGGCATTAGCTTTCCCCTTGACCTGACCTAAACTCCATCACTTTTCCTAATCTAAACTAACCCTGAGCATCACGGTTATCCTGTTCCTCCATTTCAAAGCAATTCTTAGTCATCGAGTTCTCCTTTGGGAAACAAATTGTTTCATTCCCAGTTGTTCTGATGTTGCTTCAGGTTGTGCTGGAGAGCAGATATTTTCATTATTATTTTCCGCACTTAAAATATATTGAACTATAACAAAGAGCAGGAAGAGGGCAGGGATAGGGAAAAAAGTCATTTCATCCTCTATAACAACAGACATAGTTAGGGTAAGTCAGAAAGAGTCCATTATTCCCCATCACTGTCCTCCTTCAATTCATGCTAAAACCTAAGAATCCTTTTCCTTTCCCCAGTTGTGGGGTGAGAGACTTCCAAAAGTGCTCCCTGTGCTATAGCACATGGCTAAGCTCAGAGAATAAACCCCAAATCTCCCCTGAGCTTTGTTTTTTGAATTCTGTATTTCCGATTGCTTCAAGCCTGGGCATTGTGATTATTAACCAGTTTCTCTAGCACTGTTCCTACCACTGTTTCTGTAACATATTTTGTTTTTTATGGGACAGGGTTGTTATTCCTTTTGCCTAACCCCAACCTGGAAGGCCAGGGTGTCTGTTTTCTCTGGCCCCTCCCCACAGACAAATCTGACAGGGTTGAACCTGCCTGGAGCAAACAAAAAGCCCCACCGGTCACACACATGAAGCAGATAGACATACACAAGACACAGAAGAAACTGAATAATTTGAGCTATCAACATTTCCACTTTCCCACAGCATGTTAGTTCTGAAGCTTGTTTTAATTTGTTTCTTTTCTTGGAACCAGAACTGGGGAAAGAGAACACTGGAGTCAGTGGAATTACAGCAGGAAGGGATAAGTCTCATGATTTGTCACTAACCAAAGGCCTTGTAAACAGAGCGATAATGTTACTGAATGGTCTGGCTAACCCTGCAGTTAGAAACAATCAGCTCTATGGGTGGTAAATTGACAGGCTTTGCTGCTGAACATGAAATAGCAGCTGTTGAAAGGTAATATGCTTCTATTTCAATGCCTCTGGAAGTACAGAAAACAGTGATCTGTGTTAAAGGCAAGTTGGCATTTCTCAGTGCCCCAATTTCTATTGTGTGTGTACAGGAAGATTTGAATATGTAGCAGGTAGTTTGGTAAAGCTTAGCTATTTTGTGTGTGTAACAGACTCCTGCGCACCTCCAGCAGAGGTTTCAGTCACATACTATGGCAACTTACCGAATGTCAAACAAATTAGTCCGTTCCTCCCCATAGTCAGTCTCTGATGGGAATGTTAGAATGAGGCAGAGAAGTGGGAGAGTATCGCAGTAGGAATACATTAAAAAGTGGGATTAATCGGAGCTGGGATGCAGACAGAGCCTGTTCTAGAGCTGGTGAAATGACAGGGACACACTCCAGCTAGTGCTGACTCTGAGATAACAGCAGAAGCAGACCGAGGAGAATGAGCTCCTGTGGGAGCTATGGGCAGCTGCCCTGTCAGTGCACCACTCACCTGGCAGGTGTTACACGAAACACAGCACTTCCCATCTGGAAGAGAAACACTTCCCCCTCTGCCACTACTTCATTATACCATCCATGAAGCTATTTGTCGTGCAGGACTTTGATCTCTTTGGGTGGTCTATGGTGATTCATAAAAGAGCCATTAGGGGAGCAGGAGTCATCCCAATGGAAATCTCTTCACTTCTTTCTCAGTGTTACCTTCTTAGCCCTGGCTTTGGAGATGACATTAGCCTTATCCTGTCTTGATTTTAGGTAGGATTTTGATCACCTTCTGGGGCTTGGCAGCTTAGAACTTTTGAGGGCTTTTCTCTGCCTTTTTGGTCCCCGCTGCAGTCAGTACATGCTAGACATGGGCATGGTGACCTTCCTGAGGATCTTGACAGCTTTAGCCAGCTTCTTGGGGGCTATTTTCCTGCTCATAGCCACTGTCATCTTCTCATGCCTTGTCCTGGGGCCCAACTGCTGGTTGAATGTGAAGGAGCCAAAGTGCTGGTGACTTTATCCCGCACCAAGTTGCCTTTGCTCATCAGACTCCTGAACCCCAACTGAACGTGGTTCTTGTTCTTCTGCACAGCACAGCCCTGGAGAAGAGGGATCTGCAAATGTACATTCATATGATCCCTTTGTTTAATGGATGAAAACTTAAAGCAGACACTTAGAGGATTGGAACTGATTTCAGCTGATGGACAGGTTTGCTAGATTTTTATGCATTTGGACAGTGAAATGTTGAGTTTTGACATTCATTTCAAGCATCCCCGTATAGCGGAGCTCCTGAACATTATGGATAATAGAAATGAAAATGTTTTCCCTTTTTTCAAAAATAAAAATAAAAAAATAAGAGGCTTATTAGAGGGCACTTGGATTTGAAGCAAGGACCCCTTGATCTGCAGTCAAACACTCTACCACTGAGCTATACCCCCGTGAGAGCAGATATTTTCCCCGCTGTAGCTGAAGGACATCAGTGATTCCAATAGCAGGGGCAGGTTCTCTCTGGGGCACAGAGATTTTTGGTGGAGTTGGTGGCTCCTTTCTTTCGTCACCCTGGAGTAAACTCAGCTTTTTATTCCATGGTACATGTATTATGGACTAACAGCAGCAGCTTGAAGAAAGAGGAGAGTGAATATCTCACTCTCAGGGCTGAAGGTGGCCACGTCCCCTCTGTCTGACCGTTGCCATTGCAGGAGAGAAGGTTTCAATGGAATTGAATGCCCTGGCTCAGACTAGAGACACAGAAAGGTTTTGCTGTTCGTTGAACAGCAAAGGAAATTGTGTCTGTATGTGAAACTGAGGAGGGACATGAAATGCCCATGGTGGCGCAATGCCCTAATCCAGGCCTGCACAACTCGTAAAGCGGCAAGGGCCACTATACTCTAAAGTAAACAGCTGAGGGCCAAAACCCCCTTTGCCTGTGATGAGTGGCTCATACTGCAGTCTGCCCCAGTGAATGAGGGCTAGATGGAGATTGAGTAGTAGCCAATACTGAGGTGAAGTGAGGATAGTGGGTGGAAGTTCCCCTGGGAGGGGGAGACCCATAACTGTAGGGGTACTGCCAGGGGGTACTGCCAGGGTAAAAACGGGACCGGGGTCCTGGGAGGGACAGGGGGCCAGCTGCAGTAAGGCAGATCACCAGCCTGCAGAGGGCGCTCTGACGTCTGGAGAGCTAATTCCCAAGATGATCAGCAAGAGGTGCTGCCAGGTGAGTCTGCCCCTGCTTACACTGGGGAAGAATGAACATGGTTTTTGTAAAGGAAAATCATGCCTCACAAATCTACTATAATTCTTTGAGAGAGTCAACAAGCATGTGGATAAAGGTGATCCCGTGGATATAATATACTTAGATTTTCAGAAAACCTTTGACAAGGTCTCTCCTCAAAGGCTCTGAAGCAAAATGGGATAAAATGGAAGGTCCTCTCTGGGATAGGTATGGTTCAAAGGCAAGAAAGAAAGGGTCTGATTTTCAGAATGGAGAGGTAAATAGTGGGGTTCCCCTGGGGTCTGTAGTGGGTCCAGCACTGTTCAACACACTCCTAAGTGATCTGGAAAAAGGGGTAAACAGTGAGATGGAAACATTTGCAGATGATACAAACCAACTCAAGTTAGTTACATCTAAAAGAGAGTGCAAAGTGTGACAAGGGCATCTCACCAAACTGTTTGACTGGGCAGCACAAAGGCAGATGAAATTAAATGTGGATAAATGCAAAGTAATGCACATGGGAAAACATGATCTCAACTCTACATCTAAACTGATGGGGTCTAAATTTTGCTCTTACAACTTAAGAAAGAGATCTTGGAGTCACTGTGGATACTTCTCTGAAAACATCTACTCAATGTGCATTGGCAGTCAAAAAAGCGAGCAAAATCTTGGGAAGTCATTAGGAAAGGGATGGCTAGCAAGACAGAAATATACTATTGCCTGTCTATGAATCTATGGTATGCCCACATCTTGAATATTGGAGCTGGTCCCCATCTTAAAGAGATATATCAGAATTGGGAAAGGTACGGAAAAGAGCAACCAAAATGATTAGGAGTCTTGAACAGCTTCCGTGTGAGGTGAGATTAATAAGACTGAGGGGAGTTTTCAGCTTGGAAAAGAGATGACTAAGGGGGGACTAGGATAGAGATCTATAAAATGATGACAAGTTTGGAGAAAGTAAATAAGGAAATATCAGAGGGGTAGCTGTGTTAGTCTGGATGTGTAAGGAAGTGTTATTTACTCCTCATAACACAAGAACTAGCGGTCACCCGATGAAATGAATAGACAGCAGGTTTAAAACAAACCAAAGAAAGTATTTCTTCACTCAACACACAGTCAACCTAGGAAAACTTTGTCAGAGGATGCTGTGAGGGCCAAGACTATAACACCAAAGAACTAGATAAGTTGATGGAGGAGAGGTCCATCATTGGCTATTAGCCAGGATGGGCAGGGATACAAAACCATGCTCTTGAAGTGTCTCTAACCTCTGTTTGCTGGAAGCTGGGAATGGGTGATATGATGGATTGCTTGATGATTCCCTGTTCTGTCGATTCCCTCACGGGCACCTGGCATTGGCCACTGTGGGAGTATGGTATTCTAGGGTGGCTGGACCATTGGTCTGATCCAGTATGGCTGTTCTTATGACCAATAGAGAGCAGTCCCCACCAGCAATATTTATATTTGGTGCACTGAATGGGCTAACTTTCCAAAGGTGACCAAAATGATTAGTGAAAGTGTTTTGGAGAAAAACACTTAACCGAACTATATAAATGAAAATTGGAAGCTGTTGTTTAAGGAGCTTGTTAGATGGGGCATAAGCCATGTTGCATAATTAGCTGAGCTTGCAATGACCTTCCACTCAACTCGCTGACATTTCTCCATCTGCAAATGTGGTACCCATTTTAAAATCTAGATCCAATCAATTACAACATGTCAGAGAAGATTCTAGGCATCAATGATCTGATCATTGGGTTGATGGAGGTAAACAAGACATTCCCATAAGGCTCCCTCCCTCTTCCCAAGAGCCATCCTCATCCTCTCTGCCCTTTCTGCTCCACATCCTCTGCAAACTTTCGAAGACAGATGCCTGGTGATGGCCTTTGCTCGTGGGGATATCGCCTAGTGCTCAGGGTTTTGGTCCTGCGGGAGGGGGGGGGGTGCAGCAGATGGCAGGGCAGCCCAGGGCTTCCCATGGGCTCTGACCCAGGCCACTCTGAGGGCAACACTTCCTACCACCCTGCTATTGTCCAAAATTTGCAGTTTATCACAGGAAGCTCTGACGGGTGTCAGCTCACTGCTTGGCACCTCTTCTCAGTTGGGCATGTCATGGCAGCTCTCTCCTTCTTGGGGTGGCAGCTGTCTCAGTTATGCTGACAGATCCGGATTGGTGACTTGTCAGTGGGTGGGGTCGAAGTGGGAACTCAGGAGCTTAGTGAATGGGCCTCTACAGCATGAACTAAAAGCCACCTGGCTGCTAGCTAAGACTGCAGAAAAGACTCGTTTTCTCTCTCCCTCTAAGTGATCTTGGTGCCACTAGCTGGGACACACCACCACACCCTGGAGGTGTGTGAGTTACATACTTCCCTTAGCTGAGGAAGCGCATCCTGAGCTTCAGAGAGTTCTCAGCTGTAATCCTGGACGACCCCTGTAACAATTGGCCTCTGGCAGGACACTGCTGAGAGTATCAATTCAGGACAAATTGCTTGGAGCAGGGCAGTCACAGTCCTGCCTAGAATATGAGGCAAGTGTACTAGAGAACCAGAGAGCACAGCTGCTCCGTGTCAGAGCCCCAGAGATGCAGCAGAAATGATGAACTGCATGCCATTCTAAGGGGTGCCCCTGCAACAACCCCACCTGTTGCTTCCCTCCTCCCCCAACCCTTCTGGGCTACAGTGGCAGTGTACCCCCCCACACACATTTGTGTAATGAAGTAATAAAGAATGCAGGAGTGAGAAACATCGACTTCTTAGTGAGATAAAATGAGGGGGAGGAAGCCTCCAGCTGCTATGATAGTCCAGGCAGGACATTAAAGGGTGGGGGGGAGAGGAGCCCAGCCTCCAGCTGCTATGATGGTCCAGGCAGTACAGAATCTTTTCATTAGACTTGAAAGGGTGAGGAGGGGCTGATGGAGCTCAGCTCTAGTTGCTATGATGGAGACAGTTACCAGCTGTTCTGTACTATCTGACAGGAATGACCAGAGGTCATTCTCATTTTTACCCAGGTGCCCCGGCCGACCTCACCGAGGCCAACCAGGAGCACTCACAGGCTGATGGTGACAATGGATAGCAGTCATATTGTACCATCTGCCACCAGGAAGAGGATGTTGGTGTTCAGCGCTACAGCACCTCGTCTACCAGCAGCATGCGGTAAACATAGGGTGACACTGAAAAAAGGTGAGAAACTTTTTTTTCCCTTTTCTTTTGGGGGGCGGTAGGGTGTAAATTGATGACATATACCCTGAAACACCCGGGAAAATGTTTTTGACCCTTCAGGCACTGGGAGCTCAGCCAAGAAAGCAAATGCTTTTCAGAGACTGCAGGGATTGTGGGAGAGCTGGAGTCCTCAGTACCCTCTCCCTCTCTCCATGAGCATCCATTTGATTCTTTGGCTTTCCGTTATGCTTGTCATGCAGCACTCTGCTGTGGACTCTGTATCATAGCCTGGAGATTTTTTCAAATGCTTTGACATTTCATCTTCTGTAATGGAGCAGTGATAGAACAGATTTGTTTCCCCATAGAGTGATCAGATCCAGTATCTCCCGTATGGTCCATGGTGGAGCTCTTTTTGGATTTGGGACAGCATCACCACCTGTGCTGATCAGAGCTCCTGTCATAAACAGATAGCTAAGGGTTAATGTTCTTTTACCTGTAAAGAGGTAACACCAGTAACCTGAAACACCTGACCAGAGGACCAATCAGGAAACAAGACTTTTTCAAATCTGGGTGGAGGGAAGTTTGTGTGTGAGTTCTTTGTTCTTTGTCTTGTGTCTGTACCCACTCGGCTATGAGAGTGATTTTTCTGTCTCCTGGCTTTCTAATCTTCTGTTTCCAAGTTGTAAGTCCAAGATAGTAAGACAATAAGATTTATATTGTTTTCTTTTTGTATTTACATGTGTGTAGTTGCTGGAGTGTTTTGAATTGTATTCTTTTTGAATAAGGCTGTTTATTCATATTTCTTTTAAGCAATTGATCCTGTATTTGTCACCTTAATACAGAGAGACCATTTATATGTCCTTTTCTTTCTTTTTATATAAAGCTTTCTTTTTAAGACCTGTTGGAGTTTTTCTTTAGTGGGGACTCCAGGGAATTGAATCTGTAGCTCACCAGGGAATTGGTGGGGGGGAAGAAGTCAGCGGGAAAATCTCTGTGTGTTAGATTTACTAAGCCTGACTTTGCATATCCTCTGGGTGAAAGGGCGGGGAGAGGGATTAGACCTCTCGGTACTTCTGTTTCCAGGACTGGAAACAGGGAGAGTGGAGTCTCTCTGTTCAGATTCACGGAGCTTGCTTCTGTATATCTCTCCAGGAACCCAGGGAGGGAATACCTGGAAGGGAGAAGGGGGGGAAATTGTTTATTCCCCTTTGTTGTAAGACTCAAGGAATTTGGGTCTTGGGGTCCCTAGGGAAGGTTGTTGGGGGGACCAGAGTGTCCCAAAACATTCTAATTTTTTGGTGGTGGCAGCTTTACCAAGTCCAAGCTGGTAACTAAGCTTGGAGGTTTTCATGCTAACACCCATATTTTGGACGCTAAGGTCCAAATCTGGGGAAAATGTTATGACATGAGTGGCAGTGTTGTGGGAAAGATAGAATCCAGAAGCCAGTAGGAATATTATATTTTTCTTTTCTCTGCTAGAGGCTTTTAAGCAGAGAGGATTTGGTGTTAAAAGGAACCAAAGAGAATTTTTTTTCTGTTCTCTCCTGGCAGTAGCTTGCATATTAATCAAGGAATCATTAAGCTGTGACAAATGGGTCTTTTGTCAGACAATAGCACTCCGACTGTGAGTCACGTATCCAGCAATACACATGCAAATAAAGTGGTTTTTCTGGTTTACTTTACATTTAAAAGATTAGCTAGAGGAAGAAAGGGAAAAAGGCACTGTTGCTAGGCAGACCCCAGGAGGCAACAGAGAACCTGCAGTTCAGAGAATAAACAACGGAGGGCAGCCCAAAACAAGAAAACAAGAACCAGAATGTCATGAAAACCAGAAGCAGTACAGCTCGAAGCAATGGGAAAACAGATAGAACTGCTCAGAAGACAAATGGCCAGAGATGAGGCAACTCACAAACAAGAGATGGAAAGGCTACAGAAACAAGAAGAAGCCAAAAATGCAGCCCACCACAGAAAACTACAAGAAGAAGAGGCAGCCTACTGCCAAGACATGGAAAAACAACAAAAAGAAAGTGAAGAGAAGGAAAAACAGAGAAAACATGAACTGGACTTAGCGCAGGCTGGGCAGCATGCGCCAGCCAATCCTAACAACCCTTTGCCAATTATGGTTCCACATCCCAAGAAATTTCCCACCTACAAGGCAGGTGATGACACTGAGGCCTTCTTAGAAAATTTTGAAAGAGTCTGTCTTGGGTACAGCATCCCTGAAGACCAGTACATGGTAGAATTGAGGCCACAGCTCAGTGGACCTTTAGCAGAGGTGGCAGCTGAAATGCCTAAGGAGAAAATGAACGACTATAAACTTTTTCAAACAAAGGCCAGATACAGAATGGGGATAACCCCGGATCTTGCCCGTTGGCGTTTCAGAATCCAAAAGTGGAAACCAGATGTGTCATTTCCCAAACACGCCTACTACATTGGGAAAAATTATGAGGCCTGGATATCAGGAAATAATGTTAAATCCATAGACGAACTGCACCTCCTCATACAAATCGAGCAGTTCTTGGATGGTGTTCCTGAGGACATAACACGGTACATACAAGATGGAAAACCCAAAAATCTCACTGAGGTGGGGGAGATTGGAGCCAGATGGATGGAAGTGGCAGAAAGCAAGAAAGCTACTGTCAAGGGGAACGAATACCCCAGAGGCCACACCGACAATAAACCCTACAACTGAGGGCAACCAAAGATCCCACCTACAACCCAAGGAAAGCCACAGACACCCTATTCTTCCACCTCACCAATATCCAGTAACCCACTTCGACCCAGTAATCAGTCAGCTGGAAGATGTTTCAAGTGTAATGAACTGGGACATATCAAGGCCAACTGCCCAAAGACTGCCAACCAAGTGCAGTTCATTACACCACCATCACACCAAAGATCCCAGGCCCAGATGCCTGTCAAATACCCTTGGAGCGAAGGGAAAATTTGAGAGTGGGCGGAAAGAAAGTTACTGCGTGGAGAAACACGGGGGCACAAGTGTCAGCTATCCACCAATCCTTCGTAGACCCCAAATTCATCAACCCAAAGGCCCAAGTGACAATTTACCCCTTCATGTCACAAGCTGTAGACTTGCCTACAGCTGAACTGCCTGTCCAGTACAAAGACTGGTCAGGAATGTGGACTTTTGCAGTTTATGACAATTATCCCATCCCCATGCTACTGAGGGAAGACTTGGCCAACCAAGTGAAGTGGGCCAAGTGAGTGGGAATGGTTACATGTAGCCAAACCAGGCAAGCTTCCAGACCCATTCCTGTTCCTGAGCCGTCCACAGATGCCCCGTCTGTGTTACCAGAGACCCAGACAGAGGTAGTGGACCCGGATTCCATGCCAACCATTGAAACAGCCACAGCACCTCCAATCCCAGGCCCAGAACTGGAACAGCAACCAGCACCAGCAATTGCAACCACATCTTCAAATTCAATGCCAGAGGGCGCCAGTGAGCCAGAACTGGCAGAAGCAACAGACAGCCATACCCAAAAGACTCAGCCAGAGCCTGAAATACCCTCAGGTGCACCAGCGGAGAGCGGTTCACCAGCATTGGAAACAACCCCATCACCTACATCGCTTCCAGAGGAACCAAGCCCAAGTCCCCAGTCTGAGGGAAAACTGGTGACCCCAGCCTCAAGGCAACAGTTCCAGACTGAGCAGGAAGCAGATGACAGCCTTCAGAAAGCTTGGGCGGCGGCACGGAGCACCCCACCGCCTCTCAACTCTTCTCACTGATCCCGGTTTGTTATAGACCAAGGACTTTTATACAAGGAGATTCTTTCTGGTGGACACCGGGAAGAATGGCAGCCGCAAAAACAGTTGGTGGTTCCAACTAAGTACCGGGGGAAGCTCTTAAGCTTAGCCCATGATCATCCCAGTGACCTTGCTGGGATGAACAGAACCAAGGACCGGTTGGGGAAGTCCTTCCACTGGGAGGGGATGGGCAAGGACGTTGCCAAGTATGTCCGGTCTTGTGAGGTATGCCAAAGAGTGGGAAAACCCCAAGACCAGGTCAAGGCCCCTCTCCAGCCACTCCCCATAATTGAGGTCCCATTTCAGTGAGTAGCTGTGAATATTCTGGGTCCTTTCCCAAAAAAGACACCCAGAGGAAAGCAGTACATACTGACTTTTGTGGACTTTGCTACCCGTTGGCCAGAAGCAGTAGCTCTAGGCAACACCAGGGCTAACGCTGTGTGTCAGGCCCTAACAGACATTTTTGCCAGGGTAGGTTGACCCTCCGACATCCTTAAAGAAACAGGATCTAATTTCCTGGCAGGGACCATGCAAAAACTGTGGGAAACTCATGGGATGAACTACTTGGTTGCCACCCCGTACCACCATCAAACCAATGGCCTGGTGGAAAGGTTTAATGGAACTTTGGGGGCCATGATACGTAAATTTGTCAACGAACACTCCAATAATTGGGACCTAGTGTTGCAGCAATTGCTGTTTGCCTACAGGGCAGTACCACATCCCAGTTTAGTGTTTTCACCGTTTGAACTTGTGTATGGCCACGAGGTTAAGGGGCCATTACAGTTGGTGAAGCAGCAATGGGAGGGGTTTATGCCTTCTCCAGGAACTAACATTCTGGACTTTGTAAGCAACCTACAAAGCACCCTCCGACACTCTTTAGCCCTTGCTAAAGAAAACATAAAGGATGCTCAGGAAGAGCAAAAGGCCTGGTATGACAGACATACCAGAGAATGTTACTTCAAAGTAGGAGACCAGGTTATGGTCTTGAAGGTGCAACAGGCCCATAAGATGGAAGCATCATGGGAAGGGCCATTCACGGTCCAAGTGCGCCTGGGAACTGTGAACTACCTCATAGCATTTCCCAATTCCTCACTAAAGCCCAGACTGTACCATGTTAATTCTCTCAAGCCTTTCTATTCTGGAGACTTACAAGTTTGTCAGTTTACAGTCCAGGGAGATGATGCTGAGTGGCCTGAAGGTGCCTACTACGAAGTGAAAAAAGATGGTGGCGTGGAAGAGGTGAACCTCTCAACCACCCTGGAACATCTGCAACGGCAACAAATCAAGGAGCTGTGCACCAGCTTTGCCCCATTGTTCTCAGCCACCCCGGGACGGACTGAACAGGCATACCACTCCATTGACACAGGTAATGCTCACCCCACTAGAACCCCACCCTACCGGGTGTCTCCTCAAGCCCAAGCTGCTATAGAATGGGAGATCCAGAACATGCTACAGATGGGTATAATCCGCTCATCTTCCAGTGCATGTGCATCTCCAGTGGTTCTGGTACCCAAACCAGATGGGGAAATACGCTTTTGCATGGACTACTGTAAGCTAAATGTGATAACTCATCCGGACAACTATCCAATGCCACGCACCGATGAGCTATTGGAGAAGTTGGGACGTGTCCAGTTCATCTCTACAATAGACTTAACCAAGGAGTACTGACAAGTACCGCTAGATGAACCTGCCAAGGAAAGGTCAACATTCGTCACCCATGCGGGGGTGTATGAATTTAATGTCCTTCCTTTCGGGCTTTGAAATGCACTCGCCACCATCCAGAGGCTGGTAGATGGTCTACTAGCAGGATTGGGAGAATATGCAGTTGCCTACCTCGATGATGTGGCCATTTTTTCAGACTCCTGGCCTGAACACCTACTACACCTGGAAAAGGTCTTTGAGCACATCAGGCAGGCCGGACTAACTGTTAAGGCCAAAAAGTGTCAGATAGGCCAAAACAGAGTGACTTACCTGGGACACCAGGTGGGTCGAGGAACCATAAACCCCCTACAGGCCAAGGTGGATGCTATCCAAAAGTGGCCTGTCCCAAAGTCTAAGAAACAGGTTCAATCCTTCTTAGGCTTGGCCGGGTACTACAGGCGATTTGTACCACACTACAGCCAAATCGCTGCCCCACTGACCGACCTGACTAAAAAGACCCAGCCGAATGCAGTTAAGTGGACTGATGAGTGTCAAAAGGCCTTTACCCAACTTAAGGCAACGCTCATGTCTGACCCTGTGCTCAGGGCCCCGGACTTTAACAAGCCATTCCTAGTAACCACGGATGCATCTGAGCGTGGTATAGGAGCAGTTCTCATGCAGGAAGCAACGGATCACAACTTCCATCCTGTCATGTTTCTCAGCAAGAAACTGTCTGAGAGGGAAAGTCACTGGTCAGTCAGTGAAAAGGAATGCTATGCCATTGTGTATGCCCGGGAGAAGCTACGCCCATATGTTTGGGGACGGCGGTTCCAGCTACAAACTGACCATGCTGCGCTAAAGTGGCTTCATACTGCGAAGGGGAACAACAAGAAACTTCTTCGTTGGAGTTTAGCTCTCCAAGATTTTGATTTTGAAATTCAGCACATTTCAGGAGCTTCTAACAAAGTAGCTGATGCTCTCTCCCGTGAGAGTTTCCCAGAATCCAGTAGTTAAAAAGTGTTCTTAAAATGTAAAATCTGTTAGTTATATACTTAGTGGTATATGTAAAGGTGCATGTGTTGTATTAATCTGTTTATTTTAAAGTTCTAGGAGGAAATCGCCGCCAGTGAGGTTCCCCACTGTCTGCATTTTGGGGGGCGTGTCATAAACAGATAGCTAAGGGTTAATGTCTCTTTCACCTGGAAAGGAGTAACCTGAAACACCTGACCAGAGGACCAATCAGGAAACAAGACTTTTTCAAATCTGGGTGGAGGGAAGTTTGGGAGTGAGTCCTTTGTTCTTTGTCTTGTGCCTGGCCCTCTCGGCTATGAGAGGATTTTTCTGTCTCCTGCCTTTCTAATCTTCTGTTTCCCAGTTGTAAGTACAGAGAGATTGTGGTTTTTTCTTTTGTATTTACATGTGTGTAGTTGCTGGAGTGTTTTGAATTGTATTCTTTTTGAATAAGGCTGTTTATTCATATTTCTTTTAAGCAATTGACCCTGTATTTGTCACCTTAATACAGAGAGACTATTTTTATGTATTTTTCTTTCTTTTTATAAAGCTTTCTTTTTAAGACCTGTTGGAGTTTTTCTTTAGTGGGGACTCCAGGGAATTGAGTCTGTAGCTCACCAGGGAATTGGTGGGAGGAAGAAGTCAGGGGGAAAAGAAAATTTCTGTATGTTAGATTTACTAAGCCTGACTTTGCATGCCCTCTGGATAAGGGGGAAGAGAGATTAGATATCTCGGTACTTGTGTTTTCCAGGACTGGAAACAGAGAGGGTGGAGTCCCTCTGTTTAGATTCACGGAGCTTGCTTCTGTGTATCTCTCCAGGAACCCAGGGAGGGAACACCTGGAAGGGAGGAGAAGGGAAATGGTTTATTCCCCTTTGTTGTAAGACTCAAGGAATTTGGGTCTTGGGGTCCCCAGGGAAGGTTGTTGGGGGGACCAGAGTGTCCCAAAGCACTCTAATTTTTTGGGTGGTGGCAGCTTTACCAGGTCCAAGCTGGTAACTAAGCTTGGAGGTTTTCATGCTAACACTCATATTTTGGACGCCAAGGTCCAAATCTGGGAATATGTTATGACAACTTGGATAAGGACTCACAAGCCTCTCCTTTTTTACCAGGGTTTGAGGATTGCAGCTTGTCCTCCACTTTCTTCACTGGAATAACGTCCAGTTCCTGTGCTTTGCTTTCTCTCCAGGGGCTGTGAGCAGTGTGTGTGTGATAGAGATGGGAATTTTGGTGATACTTGCATGATGCCAATACACACCTCAGTTTCCCTCTGTGGTTGGTATTGCTATGATTAGAACGAGCAGGAGACATGAGATGTTTTGTCACACAGCTGTCACTGGGTGATATGAATGGGTAATTAAGGACTGGCTGGGGCCAACCTACATCAATGGAATACCCGACAGAGACAAGGGAATAATTGTCACCTGTGTATCTCAGCTTGGCTGAGTGAAGTATACATAGACTTATGTTTTGGGGAGCAGGAAGAACTAGGCTCGCAGATGCAGGGAGCTCTACCGGAGCGAAGACAAATGGACAGGCACAGTGAAAGGAAACCAAAGCGTTTTCTTCAGCAGCCTGGCTCAAGGGAATTGGCCAGTATGCACTTTATTGTCTTCTCTGCTTCTCTGTGCTAACCTAAGGACTTTCCAATGCTGTGTTTCAGTTGACTAATAAACCCTGCTATGTTTTAAAAGTCTGTCCAGTGTCACAGCAAAAACTTGCTCTGTGCGTTGGCTGAGGAACAGTCTCTGAACAGGAGTGTAGTTCAGCTGGACCTGCTGGCAGAGCTCACAGGTTGAAATCAGAGTGTTGAAGCCAGAGGCTCAGTCTCAGGTGCCAAAGCTACATGGCCTGTCTTTGTGGGAGAGTGAGAGCCCTTGGGGGTCTAGTGCACTCAAGGGGCACCTCCTAAGGACTGTTTAAAAGCCAGGGCATTGCCCAGATCCTATGGATCCATGACAGTGTGCCAGAGGTTCAGCCTTATGGGAAAAAGATATAAAACAAGACAAGGATCTAAATGTGTATTTACCATCAGCCCCTCATCAGTCCTTTTGGGAATCCCTGATCCATTCCAAAGTGTATTAAAACCTTCCTCTAAGGCTTATCTCTTGGTTATCAGGTCATGCCAGTTTTGTTAGAGGCTTTCCCCTCACCCTCTCACTTCCCTGGTTCTTGTCACGCAGACAGGAAACAGCAAAAGACCAGAAGTCCGAAGCGCAGACAATGAGATGTTTATTGGGGTTAGTTTCCAAAGAAGCATATTCTGAAGCCCTTCACACCAGTCAGGCTTATCTCGATATTCTGATACAGTCTGTTCCCCAATGTTCCCTTCCCAGCTCTGATGCTGCAGAGCATTTATCCAGTGCCCCCTTCCCAGCTCTGATGCAGCTGAGCCTTGCCTGTGTTCCTGTTTCTCCCCCCACACCTTAACAAACATGATTCCAATTTCCCTTCCCCCTCTTGTTTGACCTTGTTTATATAGTAATATTCTCAGCTATACCTTAACCAATCATTTTACTGAAATTTAACTAACCAATCCTAACATATTGGGATATCATTCTCTAACCAATAATATCGCACCACCTTAATTAAGTTACACATAGCAAAATTAATTATACAGCAGACAGAAGCAATTAGAGAACCAGACAGATTTACAATAGAAAAGTGTAGGACATAAATATAAAGCAATACAGAAATGAGAGTTTCACAACCATTAAGAAGTGATTTCTTGCCAGACGGGCTGCTGTCAAACTAAGTTTTCTCTAGCCATCTTAAGATCTGTTTCTTTATCTGGTGGTGATGAGCACTATCTGGACAGGATCATCTTCCTAACAGCCCAATAGCACCTTATTTCAGTGTGACTGGTTTGGGATGTGAGGATGTGACCCTTTGCTTCCCAGCTTATGGCTGCCCCTGCTGCTTAGCCAAAGGCCTTAGCCTAAGGACAAGGCCTCAGACTCATAGACTCTAAGACTGGAAGGGACCTCGAGAGGTCATCGAGTCCAGTCCCCTGCCCTCATGGCAGGACCAAATACTGTCTAGACCATCCCTAATAGACATTTATCTAACCTACTCTTAAATATCTCCAGAGATGAAGTTTCCACAACTTCCCTAGGCAATTTATTCCAGTGTTTAACTCCCCTGACACTTAGGAACTTTTTCCTAATGTCCAACCTAAGTCTCCCTTGCTGCAGTTTAAGCCCATTGCTTCTTGTTCTATCATTGGCACCTAAACTGAACAAGTTTTCTCCCTCCTCCTGATGACACCCTTTTAGATACCTGAAAACTGCTATCATGTCCCCTCTCAGTCTTCTCTTTTCCAAACTAAACAAACCCAGTTCTTTCAGCCTTCCTTCATAGGTGATGTTCTCAAGACCTTTCATCATTCTTGTTGCTCTTCTCTGGACCCTCTCCAATTTCTCCACATCTTTCTTGAAATGCGGTACCCAGAACTAGACACAATATTCCAGTTGAGGCCTAACCAGCGCAGAGTGGAGCGGAAGGATGACTTCTCGTGTCTTGTTTACAACACACCTGTTAATGCATCCCAGAATCACGTTTGCTTTTTTTGCAACAGTATCACACTGTTGACTCATATTAAGCTTGTGGTCCACTATGACCCCTAGATCTTTCTGTCATACTCCTTCCTAGACAATCTCTTCCCATTCTGTGTGTGTGAAACTGATTGTTCCTTCCTAAGTGGAGCACTTTGCATTTATCTTTATTGAACTTCTTCCTGTTTACCTCAGACCATTTCTCCAATTTGTCCAGATCATTTTGAATTTTGACCCTGTCCTCCAAAGCAGTTGCAATCCCTCCCAGTTCAGTATCGTCTGCAAACTTAATAAGCTTACTTTCTATGCCAACATCTAAATCGTTGATGAAGATATTGAACAGAGCCGGTCCCAAAACAGACCCCTGCGGAACCCCACTTGTTATACCTTTCCAGCAGGATTGAGAGCCATTAATAACTACTCTCTGAGTACGGTTATCCAGCCAGTTATGCATCCACCCTTATAGTAGCTCCATCTAAATTGTACTTTCCTAGTTTATCTATAAGAATATCATGCTAGACCGTATCAAATGCCTTACTAAAGTTTAGGTATATCACATCCACCACTTCTCCCTTATCCACAAGGCTCATTATCCTATCAAATAATGCTATCAGGTTAGTTTGACACGATTTGTTCTTTACAAATCCATGCTGGCTATTCCCTATCACCTTACCACCTTCCAAGTGTTTACAGATGATTTCTTTAATTATCTGCTCCATTATCTTCCCTGGCACAGAAGTTAAACTAACTGGTCTGTAGTTTCCTGGGTTGTTTTTATTTCCCTTTTTATAGATGGGCACTATATTTGCCCCCTTCCAGTCTTCTGGAATCTCCCCCGTCTCGCATGATTTTCCAAAGATAATAGCTAGAGGCTCAGATACCTCCTCTATTAACTCCTTGAGTATTCTAGGATGCATTTCATTAGGCCCTGGTGACTTGCAGGCATCTAACTTTTCTAAGTGATTTTTACTTGCTCTTTTTTTATTTTATATTCTAAACCTATTCTCTTCCTGTAAGCATTCACTATATTTGACATTCCTTCAGATTTCTCAGTGAAGATCGAAACAAAGAAAAGTCATTAAGAATATCTGCCATTTCCAAGTCTCCAGTTACTGTTTCCACCTCCTCACTGAGCAGTGGGCCTACCCTGTCCTTGGTCTTCCTCTTGCTTCTAATGTATTGATAAAAAGTCTTCTTGTTTCCCTTTATTCCCATAGCTAGTTTGAGCTCATTTTGTGCCTTTGCCTTTCTAATCTTGCCTGTCTATAGACTGTCACAGTAAGAGAAGGCCCAGACACAGGCAGACTGAATTTTTGATTCTTTGTTTTCATACTTCTGTAAGTAGCTAAGTGATAAAAATACCCCTAAGCTCTTAAACTATAGGCTTTACAGGCAGGCTGGAATATCTCTATTCTAACAGTGGGTTCTATCCCTTCCCCCATTCTGTGTCTGTCTTGTGTATTTAGATTGTAAATTCTTCAGGGCATGGACCATCTACTATTCTATATTTGTACTTGTCCTAGCACAATGGGGACCCACTGTTAGTTGCTCCTTAGCACTAAGGTAATGAATATGATTTACAATCATAATAACCCTCCTGCCACTTTGAGCCAAGGTAGGGAGTAAAATCATACAATATATCTTGTGACAAGTATCCCACAAATTCCACTGACCTCTCATTTTCTTTGCCTTGAGTAAGATTTCCAGTCTGCAAACCTGATGTGATCTCACAGCTGGAATGAGGAGAAGAGCCGTGGGTCCAAGATCTCCAGGACTCTGAGAAAAAAGTGCTCCTGAGAGCTGCCTGCACAGGTAGTGAATTGGTTTAACCAACTCAAAAATTGTCAGTGAATGCAGAAAACATTTGGGATGCCATACAAAGACCTTGTGAGCTCTCCAAGTTCAAGATTGTTCCCTGCAGATGTGGAATCATTATGGCAGATGTGACTCAAGGCTTCCCACCTATTCTGACTGACAACTGGCAGCAGGTCCCTCCCCATCTCGCTTTCCCCTGAGTGTTCTAGTGAGATGTGGATCAAAAGTGATCCTTTCCTCTCTCCTCTGGGGAAGGGTTTGGAGAAAATCAGCTCCTGATAGGATTGATCTCTCCTGCACATGTTTTGGTTTGTTTCCCCCTTTTTCGATTCCTCTCACTGATATTTCCTTTCTTTCTGGTGCAGGTAGTGACCTGTGTCTGGATTCTCTCTGTTTCCCATCAGGTGACTGGATGGTGAGTGAGAATGAGGAGGAGAAACCCCAACAGGAAGATGCTGAGAAAGTAGAACCACATAGGATGTTATCAGGAAGATCCAAAGGGAATGTTTCTGGGAGTTGTGCACTCCCAGAAAAAGCCAAAGCCTGTGAGACTCTGCACAGGCCAGAGGAGAACTTCAGTAGCCACTCAGACCTTATTCCCCGTGAGAGAATCAACTTGGAAGACACACAGTACACATGCCATGAGTGTGGGAAAAGCTTCAATCGGAGCTCAAACCTTATTAGACATCAGAAAATCCACACTGGAGACCTGCCCTACATGCCTATGGGTCCCAAGCTGGCTGCGTCACTATACAAGAAGCACTTCCATGCTGGGCAAACAACGGTAGCCAATGAGGGAATGTATCAGATTCCAAGTTCAGACTGCAGGGTACATGAATGCTGAGACCCGAGGCTGTGGTTTAGTCCAGGCCTGCATAACTCGTAAAGTGGCAAGGGCAATATTACTCCAAAGAAACCAGCTGAGGGCTGAAATCCCACAGAACCCCCCCAGCACTGCCCAGCCCCTCCGAAACACAACCCCCCCAACACCACCCACCTTGCAAAAACATCTTCGCCAGCGCCACCCAGGCCCCCCGAAAAAATCCCCCCCAAGTGCCGCCTGCCTCGTGGAAACAAACCCTCCTTCCCCAGCACCGCCCTGCCAAAACAGGGGTAATGAACCTTGCTAATATGTTATAGGGGGCCCCTAAGGTAGTGTAATTAAGGTAAAAGAAAAATTCTCTTTGCTAGAAGAAGAATAAGATCTTCCCCCCACTTGGTGATCAGTTGCCCTGTTGACTGAATGAGGGGTGACTGAGGAAGGCATGGAAGGCAGCACCTCCAGGCAGCTGCAACTCTTGGCGCGGGGCTGGGAGCCAGAGCAGATCAGTAGAACAGATCAGCCACTGACTCACCATTGACCTCCTCAGCCCCCCGCTCACCTCCTCACCCCCCCTCCCCTGCTGCCGGCTCACCTGCCCCGCCTGTCACTGCCCACCCACTCCCCTCAGCCCCCACAGCTCACCTCCCTGCCCACCCACTCGCCTCCTCAGCTCTCCTTCCCCACCGCCAGCTCACCTGACCCCCCGCCAATGCCTGCCCTCTTCCCTCCTCAGACCCCCACTCCCCCAACTCACCTGCCCCCCCACTCACCTCCGTTCCCCCCTCCTCAGCTCACATACTTACCCCCCGCCACTGCCCACCAGCTCGCCGCCTCAGCCTCCCACTCCCCTGGCCAGTGATGAGCTGCCAAAATCTTAACAACCAGTTCATTCCTCACCCCACGTGGGGGTTGTGGCCCACCCCTGCCCCTTGGGACTCCTGCCCCATCCAACCCTCCACGTCCCTTGACACCCCCCCAAGGACCCCTACCCCAGCTACCCTCCTTCCCTGTCCCCTGCTGCCCTATCCAACCCCTCCTCTAATTCCTGATGGCCCCACTGGGACCGTTGCCCCATCGAACCACCATTCTCCCTGTCCCCTGATGGCCACTGGAACCCCTTCCCCTGAGGGTTTACGCGGGAAGGCTGGGAGGGCTGAGAAGCAAACGGCGACTTCGTGCTCAGGCCCAGGGAGGCAGAGGGTAGGTAGGTGAGCTGGTGTGGGGAGCACTTTCCCAGTGCCCCCCATGGGTTATCTGCTGTGGTGCGGGCGGCCCCCCTGCCCCAGCTCACCTCATCTCTGTCTCCACCTTGCTGGGCCTGAGCGCTAAGCCGCCACACCGCTTCTCTTCCCTCCAAGGTTTCCTGCGCAAACAGCTGATTAGCAGGGGGAGGGGGGAAAGTGGGGCAGGGCATTCAGGGGAGGAGGCAGAGCAGAGGTGATCTGGGGCCAGCCGCCGGCTCACCTGCCCCCCCCCCCAGCCACTGCCTGTCCACTCACTTCCTCGGGCCCCCTGCCCTGCCGCCAGCTCACCTGTCCCCCTGCCACTGCCCACCCACTCATCTCCTCAGTTCCTGACCCTCACCTGCTATTGTGTCATACAGGAGGCCTGTGATATGCAGAGGGTCAGATCAGATGCTCTAATGGTCTCTTCTGGCCATAAAGTCGACTAACTTCTGAAAAACTGAGTGTAGCATTGAGAGCAGCATCTGATGTTTTCCTGTCTTGCCAGCTTGCTGACTAGAATGAACGCTCCTTGAGTGGGGTGATCCACAGGGAGTAGCTCAAACCTCCAAAGTGCCTGGACAGGGGCAAGACACTGGCACAGCAAGGGAGGGGTGTGGCAGTGACATCACAAAGGGCTTTTGCAGGACCTCAGACTATTGGTCAAAGGTGTTGTGGAGGTGGTGACCTCACAGAGAGATGCTGACATCAGCCAGGCAGGAGAGGGGCGAGGGGCCAGGGAAACCTCAGAGACCCCTGTGGCTTTGCTTCAGCAAGTCTCCTTCTCCAGGTCTCTCTTTGAGGACTGAGAGGGTATTCAGGTTCATGGACATGAGTGCCAGAAGAAACCTCTTTCGAGTTTCCTCCTTCCCTTTTAGTGATTTTACTAGAAAACCGTCGTCCCTGTTTAGAAGGTAAGAGCCTCCTGGAGGCTTGAAACCTGTTCAGTCTGATCCATCTGGTGACAGGTGAATTCTAGGCATGGAAAACACAAGCTTAAGGAGGCAGAATTTTATTCTGCACCTGGGATTTTGTCCCTTGGAATCATTGGGGACATTAGGGTTTCGCTTTTCCTCCCTCCCTCCCTCCTTTCTCTTTGTCTCTTGCTTCTTTTGTCCTTTCTCCTGTTCCCTTCCCAACAACAGGAAGGAGGGGTGTGTGTGTGTGTTGCGGGGGAGTGCTCTTCAGCTCCCCCTGCGGAAGGTTCAGCCAAAAATGTGGGGCTGAACTAGTGCTCAGGCAGTGATCCCCACCAGTGACCTGGGCCATCCTTTGGGCTCTCTGGTGAGAACCCTCAGCCTCCCGTCCTCCGTCTCTACCCTGATTGGCTGAGCAGGGGGTTATTGACAGGGAGGAGACTCAGGTCCTTGTTGTTCTCTTTTAAGACCAAGGAAATAAGTCAGAACCAGTTCTATGTTTGATGAATTTTGCTGCTTCTCTACATTAATTGTCTCTGAGCAGTTGATGATTCTCTCTAACATTGTAGTTTTCCTCAAATACTTGCTGAATAATTACTGTGGACTGTTGTTGGTCTGGAGCTCATCTGAGAGCACTTTATTCAGGTCATTCAATGTCTGAAATTCAAGATCCGATGGTTAGTTTGAAATCTGGGCTCTTGGGTCCTATTCCCAACTCTGCCACTGACTGGCTGTATGTCCTGAGACAAGTCAATTCTCCTTTCTCAGCCTGAGCTTCTCCCTCTTTCAAGTAGGGATAATAAAGATCTGCTCCTACCTACCTCAACACACTCACTCTTCTCCAACACACACAGTGTCTCTCCCCACACACAAACAGTCTCTACCCCGCCATGCACACAGCAGTTGAAAAGCAGCTGGTTATCTAGTAAGATGCCCATGGAACAGTGAGATACAGAAACCTGCATCATGTGATGCTCTACCAGCCCATGAGGCATTGCAAACCCTTCCCAAAACACCCTGCAGCCAGTTGCACAGTGGGATAGTTACCCACAGTGCACTGCTCTCTGTTGCCATCCAAGAACTGCTAGCATGGATGTGCTCTGGTGAAACAAGGGGCATAGGGAGGACATTCAATAGCGGTTTAGTTAAAACACTTTAATTAAAGCAGCAATGCCAGGAGTTTGGTGGCTCCTTTCTTTCCTCACCCTGGAGTAAACTCATCTTTTTATTCCATTTTTGATATTTCATGGAATAACAATAGATGACTGAAGAAAGAGGTGGGCAGGGCAGGTCTTGGGGAAGGGCAGAGAGGTGTGAGTGGTGGGCAGGGCAGGTCTCAGGGAAGGGCAGAGAGGTGTGAGCGGTGGGCAGGGCAGGTCTCAGGGGAGGGGCAGAGAGGTGTGAGCAGTGGGCAGGGCGGGTCTCAGGGGAGGGGCAGAGAGGTGTGAGCGAGTGGCAGGGTGGATCTCGGGAGGGGCAGAGAGGTGTGAGCAGTGGGCAGGGTGGGTCTCAGGGGAGGGGCAGAGAGGTGCGAGCGATGGGCAGGGTGGGTCTCCGGGGAGGGGCAGAGAGGTGTGGGTGGTTGGCAGGGTGGGTTACAGGGATGGGTCAGAGGTGGCGATGGCGGCTGATGGGCAGACCTTGTGGTAGGGAGTGGAGAGGCACGAGCAGAGAGCAGGAAGGCCTTGGGGGAGGAGAGGAGCGAGTGAAAGGTGGACCAGCAGTCCTCAGCCAAAGAGGAAGAGTGGGGGTGGGTAGTGGCCAAACAGGAGCAAGGGGGGAGCACAGGTGGGGCCTCAGAGAGAGGACAAAGGTGGGGGATAGTGCCATAGTCTAGGCACCAATGGGCCCCCCACTTCCAGGGAGCTTCCAGCGCTCACACCCAGCCTCCCCAAATGCAAGAGTCATGGGCCACCTATTCTCTGGGTCTTCACTAACCAAGCCTCTTCCCAAGCTATGTTGATGGGAGAAGCCCTCCTATTGACACAGCGCTATCTGCACCGGGATTAGGCTGATAAAACTGCATTGCTTGGGGAGGTAAATTTTTTACACCCCTGAGTAATGTAGTTACACCGATCTAATTTTGTACTGTAGACCTGTCCAAAGAACCTTGGGAGTAAAGCTTCACCTGCTCCTCTGCTTTACAGAATCGAAACACCAGCAAAGCTTGTCAGGCCCAGATGGAGATTGGCAGAGAGTCAGGTGTGTGCAGACATGAGCCCTTCAGCAACTGTAGGCACCAGGCTTAGCTGGCTAAAACCACTGTTTTGTATACAGAAGATCCAGGGTTCAAGTTCCAGTGGTACCTTCCTAAGTTGCTTTTGGGGCACCTGGTGTTGGCTACTGTCAGAAGACAAGATTCAGAGTTAGATGGACCTTGGGTCTAGGCTAGTGTGGTTTTTCTTATGATTTAAATTACACTCACAGGCACTGATAATAGAGTTACTGAAAGTTTGGGAGTTAGGAGCTGATAGGTCAGTGGTCCAGTCCCCTCACAGACGATCCTTTCCCTCTAGGACAGGGGCAGATCTGATCTCTCACACCAAATGCTCATTGTGGCTGCCAGAATCTGTGGGCAGCTCGTTTAGTTTGCACCAAGGGTTGAGTCCTGCTTTGTGCCCAGCGTCTGAGAATGAAAATCCTAAACCGCCCTTTGAAATAACGAATGCAGCAGGATGTGTTTCTGTCCCTGCCCCAAAGCAGACAGACGAATGGAGAAATGCCATGAGTCCAGGGTAATACTCCACTGCGGTTTTACCATTTCCACTCGCTAAACTCCCTCCCAACCTTTTGGGCTCCTAGAGCAGGGGACAGAGCCTGAGCCGAGACACGGACACTGCAACTTTACCATAGACCTGGGCCAGCCGTGGGTGTTTCATTGCACTGGAGACGTAGCTTAATGTTATGTCTACACTGTGATTAAAACACTCAGGGCACCTGTCTCAAAGCCCAGCCAGCTGACTCAGGCTTATGGGGCTTGGGCTGCAAAACTATAACATTACAGTGCAGACAGATGGGCTTGAGCCCAAACTCTGAATCCCCATGAGAAGGGAGGGTTTCTGAACCCAGGCTTCAGTGTGAACATAAATATCTGCTCCACAGTTTTTAGCCCCACACCTTTAACTCCATAAGCCCAAGTCAGATGACCCAGGCCAGCCACCCTGCCATCTTTATCCCAGGAGAGATGGACTCTAAGGGTACATCTTCATTGCCATGTCAGCCCGGGTGCAGCACGCTGTGCTCAAAACACCACCTGGAAGCCCCATATTCTCCACTCTCATATAATGATGACACGGTTTGTACAAAGTCTGCCTGGTGAGGTATCATTTCAAAAGTCTTGATCTGTTGAACATTAATATCGTGTTGGACTGTGTGTGTAGCATTGGTTGGGAAGTTATGAAGTTTTGTTCTGTGTGAGTTACTGAAATATGTTATGAGGTTGGGAAATGCCCACCACCAGCCTGTCAAGTGTGACAGTGGAGAAGCCAGACTCGCTGCTGGCCCATTAAAGGGATCCACACTCCCAAGGACTATCCCAGGAACAGTGTACAATGCAGACTTCTCCGAGATAGCACAGAGACGATGGACACTGCTTGACTCACATCCTAGCAAAAGTACTTCCTAGCAAGTTGGAAGAAACTATGAAAGAGAGGGAGAGACATCATGAGTTGGCCTCTCTCCCTCACAACTCAACACCTGTAAACACATCTGGTGGACAAACACTGAACTGAAATAATTCAGAAATCAGAAGAGAAGAATAATAATACATTCAAATCAAAGTCCCCAAACTACTACTGGTTTTTCAGCAGAAAATTTTCAGTTTGGGGAATTTTGTTTTCTCAGTCAGACTTTGCCAAGGGAAGTAGGGAGAAAATGTTTGAGTTGCCCCCTTCAGAATAGCTTGGCCTAGACACTAGCCCTGGTTCACTGTTGTGGCCTTGCTCAAGATGGGGGTATTTAAATTATTTGGGCAGGTCCCAGGGTGTTTGGGGGAGATTATGAGTCTGTTACCTTTTGAGATAAAAACTAAGAAATACAAGACTAGAGAATTTTTTTTTAGAAATGTGGGATTTAGATATTTTATTTAAAGCAAGGGGAGACTGGAGTTTCTGGGAAGATTTTTGTTTGCAAGAAGCAACATTGTTTGATCTGTTGTAACAAAGGGAGAGATGGTTGTCTATAAAGAAGGGGTGAATATTAAATACAGCCGATGAGGATGGGATTTGAACCCATGCATGCAGAGCACAACTGATTAGCAGTCCATCACCTTAACAACTCAATCACCTCATCTGAGCTGCTAGAACAGGGACAGGAGGAGCAATCTAAGGCTGGCAGTGATAGGGACACTAAGGAGTTTTTAAATACTAAGCAGAAGCTGGGTCTGAATGAGCTCCCCCCTCACATCTAGAGATGAGCTGGGGAAAGACTTCAGGAACAAACCGTGTTTGCACACAGACACCTACTCTGCCTAGATATGCAGCATGATGGGGTCACTTTCCCAAAATGACCAGTTTTGGTGGTGTTGGGTTACAAATCACTATAGGATTGAGTGGAATTAAATGTTATTCTCCTTCCTGTATGAGTGAAGGGCAGCAGAACATACCTAGTCCATCCTGATGGAGGGGTAGGTGAGTGAAGAATACCTTTTATTCAACTGCATAGAAGCAACTCAGGATGTCACCCTAAACCAGTGGTCCTCAAACTTTTCACATTGTGCCTTTTTATCCGTGTCTGCGGCCCCTCGGAAGCCTCGGTTGAGAACCAGGGCTGGGAGTGGGTCTGTTGCTTGCTGGGGAGAGGGGTGCAGAAACAGGTAAGGGGGTCACAGCTGGGCCAAGAGCTTAGGTTGAGGATAGGGTGGGTGAAGAGCTGGGACAGAGTGGGACTGAGTAGTGCTCCCTCTCTGCCCTCCATGGGGGCTGGCTTGGGCCCTGAGGTGCCCCCATGAACATTCCTCTTTGCCTCCCTAGGAGTCATGCTCCACATACTGGGGACCGCTGCCCTAAACTGACCCCTAGTCACTAAGCAGGGGCTAGTGATGCTAAAGCCCAGGGACAGGGAGCTTTGCCAGAGTGGAGCCTGCAGGTCACATCATGGGGGGTGGACATATGCTCCGTGCTCTGGAGCAGCTCTGAGCCAAACCCAGGCAGAATCGTCATCAGTGTGACACCCCCCAGGGGATGCTCTCACTAGGGGAAGCCTCCTTGTCCTCAGCCCTCCTAGGACTGACCTTGGACTTTTCAGCACCCCTGTTCCACACCAGGAGCTTCCTGTAGTGAGTCACCTTAGCAGGACACCTGGGAAAGCCTTACACCCTTCACCCCGAAGGGGAGTCATGCACCCTCAACTTCCACAATCACCAGTGACTCTCAGCCAGCGTTGTAAAACAGAAGGTTTAGTAGTGGTCTGGAATCCAGCCTGGGAAAGTTCTGTGTTAGCACAGGAGGCAGGAAGATTCAGCAACGTCCATCTTGGGCAGACCCAGAACTCAGACCCTGGGCTCTCTCGTCGAGTCCTCAAACCAGCAGACTCCTTGCTTCCAACAGCCCAACTCAGCCAGGTCCTTTCTCCCTCCTTTGTTCTCTTTCCCAGGCAATCTGCTCACCTGGCCTCCAGCTCTTTCTTTGTTCTCTGAAGGACATAAATCCACACTGTGTAGAGGGCAAGCATAGGAGTCTATTACACATAGCACTGGCAGAGTGTCCCCTTGCTTATTATGCTCAGAGACACTGCAAATTAATTGAATACAATAGAATATATACATTTTCCACAGGCGGGGGAAAGTGATGGGGTAGGCAGTTTCACACCCCAGGATAGGTTTTGTAGCAAGACAAGATAAGCACATTAGCCAATGGTTAGCAGGTCACATAATGCCTCCACCCGTGGTCTCAAGTTAGCAAGTTAACATTTCATTAATACTTAGATAAAATGTTATTAGTATAAAATATATATGTTGAATTCTAATTTGGGGTCCATAGGAATGGAGCAACTCCTTTGGTTGTCCAACAGGTATATTCCTAGGGTTTAAAGCAAAGAAACAGTGAAAGTATATGGCAATAAAGATTGTTTTCTGTGTGTCTTAAGGCAAGGCATTGGTCCCTGGGAAGGGAGGTGGAAGGATGCCATATCTTATACTAAGATGTGCCAACTCTTCATAAACTCAAGCCTGGATCTGTGGAAAGAACATCTCCCTACAGAAGAAACAAACACAATAAAAACGGGGATTCTTTGTTCAATCTGCAACTTTGAATAAGACACAATTATTTAGTTCTTAGCTCCAACACCTGGCAATTTGCTTACCAGGCTTATCTTAGCAAGCAAGGCTTTCTGTTTACCCAGCTTTCTCTTAGCTGGTCACTATTTGCTCGACCATACTCTGGAACTTGGGTCTGGAAAAGAGCTGGCACAATCCATAGACTAGGTTGTTCTATAAAATGCACATGGATTTTAACCCTTCACATCCAGTAATGGCAAAGTTCTTGGTTCAGGCTTGTAGCAGGTTCACATCAAGTCTCTGGAGTCCATCCACAGCTGGGATGGGTCATTCAGTCCTTTGTACAGAGATTCAGTTTGTAGTAAGTATCAGAGGGGTAGCCGTGTTAGTCTGGATCTGTAAAAGCAGCAAAGAATCCTGTGGCACCTTATAGACTAACAGACGTTTTGGAGCATGAGCTTTCATGGGTGAATACCCACTTCCTCAGATGCATGTAATGGAAATATCCAGGGGCAGGTATATATATGTGTGCTAGCAAGCAAGCTAGAGATAACGAGATCAGTTCAATCAGGGAGGATGAGGCCCTGTTCTAGCAGTTGAGGTGTGAAAACCAAGAGAGGAGAAACTGGTTCTGTAATTGGCAAGCCATTCACAGTCTTTGTT